>NC_052151.1:120923990-121022565 GCF_902713615.1 Scyliorhinus canicula
TCTTCCACAGCCTCTGTGTGCTGCGGAAGCCATTCCCAAGGGGCTCCTTTCTTAACGAGGTCTGAGAGTGGGGCTGCCTTTGCCGCGAATCCATCGATGTGGTTCCGACAATAACCAACCAATCCTAAGAACGACCGGAGGGCTGAAACATTCTGGGGAAGGGGCAATTTGACAATCAAATCAATTCTTTTGAATTCGATCTCGCGTTTGCCGTGTGTGATGACTGTACCCAAATACATCACTTTATTTTCCAAAATCTGGGCCTTTCTTGGGTTAACTTTACATCCAATCTCGGTTAAAAGTTCCAGGAGCTCGGCCAGAAGCGTAATGTGCTCTGCCTTTGTGTTTGTCTGCAGTAGTAGGTCGTCCACATACTGTACCAGACATTCGGGGCGGGAAAAATTTTCTAAACCATTCGCCAGCTGTCGGTGGAAAATGGAGGGGGAATTGTGGAATCCTTGTGGGAGGCATGTCCACGTATACTGCTGTGCTTTGAAAGTGAAGGCAAATTTGTACTGGCACGCCTTTGCCAATGGGATTGACCAGAAGCCATTGCTAATGTCCAATACCGTGAAATATTTGGAGTTGAGTCCCTGTTTGAGCATGGTCTCGGGACTTGTTGCTACCGTGGGGGCTACTGCTGGGGTTACTTTGTTGAGCTCCCGATAATCAATGGTCAGACGCCATGATCCGTCGGGCTTTCTCACAGGCCAAATAGGGGCATTATTGGTCGAGGCTACTGTTCTAAGTACCCCTTGCTCCAATAAGCTACCTATTACCTTCTCTATTTCTCCCTCGGCTTCTAGGGGAAATCTGTATTTTTTCTGTGGTCGGGGGTCAGGTCCGGTAACGTGAATTTGTCCAGTCATTCTGCCGCAGTCGTGCCGGTGACTGGCAAATGCTGTCCTGTGTTTGTTTAATACTGCTTTTACTTGTCTGTCCGTGTTTAGTGTAGTCAGGTCAAATGAATAGTCGCCTACTGCGCTAATCCGATTAGCGTACTCTCCTACTGTGAGAGTAGCGGGTGCTCTGTCTGATCTTGCCATTCGCCAGACACACTGGTTAACTGGGTCGAATGACAGGCTATGGGCATTCATAAAATCTATCCCCAATATGTGTTCTGCTGAACGGGGAAGATTTACTAAAACAACTGGGTGTCTAGTGGAAATGTTCCCTAGCTGGATTGCTACGGGTGCTGTAATATGTCCCTGCTGCGAGTGACCTGTAAAACCGCTAAGTGTGATGGTGGAGGTGGTCGGCCACGTGTCTGCCTGTGCCGTGGTGGTGGAATTAATCGTGGTGCGGGACCCTCCTGTGTCCCAAAGTAACTCTATGGGCTTCCCTCTAACCTTAGCTGTGACTACCGGTCTTCCGGATTGATCCCAAAGAGTGTCACAGACCCAAGTGGGGGAGCCCGAACACCGTCAGTCCGTCCCGTCCACATTGGTCTGTCCTGACTGTATCCCTACACTATGAATCGGTTTTGCTTTGTTTCTATTCAGAGTGCCTGTCTGCTGGCCTCTCTGTGATCTCTGGGGTGCATTGCATTCCTTAGCCCAATGTCCTAACTGGCCACAGTTGTAGCATTCCTGCGACTTCTGTGGAGGGCTGTTCTTTCCTTCATTTACCCATGCGGGGTTTTGGTGCGCTCTCACTGCTTGAATGTCCGCTGCAGCCTGAGCTTCCTCTGGGGACTTTACTTTGCCTCTGCCCTGAACTGATTGCTCCCAAGCACGGGACAATCTTTTCAGGACCCATTTCTCATTGTGGGCTTCTTCTGAGGGGTCATAACTGTTGCAAGCACTCTGTCCTGCATCTGTGGCATGGGAAATTATGGTGCGCGTCCATTTAACCATGTTTTCACGGTTCAAATGGGCTCTATTTAAATCGCCGAAAACTGCGTTAAAATGGATCCACAGCCTTCCTGCAAATGCTGTGGGGTGCTCGGTTTTCTTTTGTCGGCACTTGTTAAGTCCTTCAACTGGGTCACCTCGGTTATACCCTATGGCATCTAAAATGGAGGTGTGCATTTCCTCTAGGGTGCCTCCGCCAACGTTCTGTGTGTCGGGGAGGGCTGCTACTACCGATTGGTCTAAGCTCAGAACCGTGAGCTTAACCTGCTCTCTCTCGTCCAGGCCGTACATGGTTGCCTGCTGTTTCACTTTCATGAAAAATTGGTGGGGGTCTGCAGTGGGGAGAAACGGAGTGATCTTCTCACACGCGTCCCTGAGTTGGGTTACAGTTAAGGGGGTGGTGTAGGTGATATCAGGTGCGCCTTCTGTGGTCGCTTTCCTTTGAGTGGTGACTGGATTCATTGGTGCGGTAACTATCTGATCTGTGGGGGGTTGGGGTGCTTTCCTTTTCTGCTGCGTTGCTGGCGCACATGTTCCTTGAACATAACGCGGCGCTGTCTCACTTAATTCCTGCCAGTCTGGGGCATTCTCCTCATCTAGCTTTGTTCCAAAAGTACTTTGAAATCCATTCTGCACTGAAAGCAGAGATTGCAGTTCCGCAATCTTCTTTCTACACTTCGCATGATCCACTGTACTCTGTCTTTGTTCTGTGGTGGCAGCATGGAGTGCTCTTAAAGCTGCCTTAAGGTCAGAGCATTGCCTCTGCAAAGCCTTTACCTGCTTCTCTGATTCCTCTCTTATCAGGACGGCACGTTGCACGTCCTGATAGGCCTTTTCGTACTGGGTCTGGGAACTGCTGAGATGGGCTAGACAAGACTGGTGTGCCCTCTTGGCATCATCCACCTCTCTACCTTTCTCTGCCAGCTTCTCTCTAAGTTCCATATTCTCCTTCTCGATGTCCCTGACATCCACTTGGCTCATCCGATTTCTCTCTTCTAATTCTGCCCGGAGCGTCTGAACGACCTCCTCTGTGCCTCGCAATTGTGCCAAACAGGACACGATTGCCATCGGCTTGCGTGATTTACTAAGGTTTTTCTTATGAATTTGAGAGAGGTTCTCCCACCAAGTATGTCCTATACTTCCGGGACCTGTCTCCTCATTCATACAGAACTCTTTCCAAAGGGGCCATCCCTTTCCTTGCAGATACTTGCCGAGTTCCAGCTCCCACACATGACACTGACCTACTCGGCTACTGCTGGTCGCTGCGACCACAAACCGTTCTGGGTTCATGAAGCGTTCCATTGCCTGCATGGCCATTTTCTCTGACTCACTTAAATTTGGAACAGGGGGTGTTGAGGTTATGTTTTACGAGACGGGTAAGGCTTACGCTATGTTCCGTTCACAAAACTCCCAAAAGTTTGTCGCAGCAAAAATGCTTTCAGGGGCCTCACGGTAGCATGGTGGTTAGCATCAATGCTTCACAGCTCCAGGGTCCCAGGTTCGATTCCCGGCTGGGTCACTGTCTGTGTGGAGTCTGCACGTCCTCCCCGTGTGTGCGTGGGTTTCCTCCGGGTGCTCCGGTTTCCTCCCACAGTCCAAAGATGTGCGGGTTAGGTGGATTGGCCATGCTAAATTGCCCGTAGTGTAAGGTTAATGGGGGGATTGTTGGGTTACAGGTATACGGGTTACGTGGGTTTAAAGTAGGGTGATCATTGTTCGGCACAACATCGAGGGCCGAAGGGCCTGTTCTGTGCTGTACTGTTCTATGTTCTATGTTTTCCTTACAACCCTGTTAGTACGCATGCACAAAACACACTTCCGAATTACGTTTATTCGTTTGAACACCTTGATTACTTGTGATTTCTTTTCTTTTTCGTTACTCAGATTTCTAATTCAAATTTCTGGGTCCTCGACGGAGTGGGGGTGCCACTTGTAATCGCGTCCCATCAGAGTCGCCACTAAATGTTGCACATTTTACTTGAGTGTTACGTGTTTTATTGGAGTGTATTAACACGCCTCCGTTTAAAGGCCGTATGCTTAACACTACTACAGCTCTGTGTATGTAATTCTGCTCAGGAGTCGCCAGGTGCCGTATTTAGACACCTCACAAGTACATCAAGGTCAGGTTCAAAGTAATAAATCTGTACACCGATTAGTAAGTTCAAACGATTGATATTTATTATAACAAATATAATAAATACACATGCACATACACATATCTAAAGAGACTAAGTTACTTCTAAACTAAATGACTAAAATACTTATCTAGACAGGAACAGGCAAGGTCAGGGAGCGAGGCCTTCGTCCCGTTCTTGGTCTGCAACTCTCAGGGTCTTAGAATCGTCAGGGTCTAGTAAAGTCTGGATCACGTAGCGATCGTTGTGGTGACACTTACAGTTCGATGGCTGGTGGCTCAACGGCTGGCGATGGAACTGGAGTCAGGATGCGATGTATCAGCAAAGCGATGAAAACAGCAGAGAGCCGGAGCCAAAACAACAGACCGGACCATGTGCGGGGTCTACTTTTATAGGTCCCCCAAAGTCCGTGCCTCTTCAGGGCGGTTCTCTACCTGCTGTATATCGATTGGGCCTTCTCCCAATCGATATTTTCCAAACCTCCCAATCTGAGGGTCGCTTCTCGATGGGTGGGGCGGTCTCTATGGGTCTTTGTGATGGATACTTATGGTGCCGTTTCGTCTGGGCGTCTACTCAAAAGTATCCATTCATACCAAAATGTTTCTATTGTGTGGGCCTGGATCTGGATCACCTCATTACTATGTAAATCGTTGTTGCCATTTACACCTTTGGCTGAGATTCTGCACCTGGCCACAAACTGGTTTCTGTACGTGCAGAATGCTAATTATCCTTCTGCAAACTGCTTGTCCTTGCTAAGACTGTTTTCTCCCTGCAGCCTTAGCAGTTCTCCATTTTGTAGCCCAGTGTCCATCTTAGGTGGCTACACTCCCAGCTGCCCAGGGGCACCAGGCAGGGATGCCTGCTGTCCCCAATGCTGTTCACCCGAACGATCAAGCCACTAGTGATCGCTCTGAGAACAGCAGAAAACTGGAGGGGGATCAAAAGGCGAGAGAGAGAGCACAGAGTCTCACTCGATACAGATGACCTGCTTCTCTACATCTTGGACCCACTACGCAGCATGGACGGAATCATTGCGCTCCTGAAAGAGTTTGGTGCCTTCTCGGGCTACAAACTCAATATGAGCAAAAGCGAGTTCTTCCCAGTGAACACACAAGGGGGAGGGGCAGTGCTGAGGGGTCTGCCAGTCAAACAAGCCCAACACAAATTCCGTTATATGGAGATCCAAATTGCTCATGACTGGGCATTCACAAGTGAAACCTGATCAGTCTGACAGAGGAAGTGAAAAGGACCTGCAAAGATGGAACACACTCCCATTCTCCCTCACGGGGAGTGCAGACGATCAAAATGAACTTCTTCCTACATAGATCTGTGCCGATCTATATACTCAAGGCCTTTTTCAATTCACTGGACAAAATAATCATGGCGTTTGTATGGAGGGGAAAGAATGCTAGAATCCCAAAGAGGCTAGCCCTCCCAAACGTACAATACTACCACTGGGCAGCGACAGCAGAAAAATAATTGGGATGGATTAAGGAGCCAGAAGCCGAGTCGGTACACATGGAGGAGGCCTCCTGCAGGGGGACCTCGCTCTGGGCTCTCACCATGGCGGCACTCCTATTGCCACCCAAAAAACATTCCAGCAGCCCAGTGGTGGTCGCCACCCTCCAGATCTGGAACCAATTAAGGCAACAATTCGGCCTCACCGAAATGTCCGACAAAGCCCCCACCTGCAACAACCATAGGTTAATACCAGCGCTCACCGACGCCACCGTTAAAAATTGGAGACAGGATTGGTGGGGGGGGGGGGGGGGGGGGGCACTGACAGTCAGGGACCAACGGCAGGGTCACAACACTGGACAAACTGACGGAGAGATTTCAGCTAGCAAAGAGCAACAAACTCAGATACTTGCAGCTTAAAAACTTCCTATGGAAGGAGACAAGGGCATACCCGCAACCACCACGACAGATACTACTAGAAGAGTTACTGGACGTAAACATTCTAGGGAAAGAAAACTGTAGCGACATGTACGAACGACTGGTAGAAAGGGCCGACACCGTACTGAAAGCAGCGAGGAAGAAATGGGAGGAAGACCTGGGGCTCAAAATAGGGTGGGACTCTGGAGTGAAGCACTACATAACTTTAACTCCACCTCCACATGTGCAAGACTCAACCTAACGCAACTAAAGGTGATACATGGAGCCGACTTAACAAGAACACAAATGAGCCTTTGCTGGTCTGGATCACAGCCAGCGAGGGCGAGATCCAGATCACAACGCCTTGTGAGGCATTTTGAGCGTCGCAAATCTCTCCTCTATAGTGTTGTCCCGATACCAAGTTGGGCACGACAAGGCCTCTAAATTGTGGCCGTTACCTGGGCGGTAGTCATTTTATGGATCTTCGTGCCTGCTGAGCTGAGAAGCCTCCTTAGCAGCAAGCTCCATCAAAGCGGCTACTTCGAAGGTGTTTTAAGAGTCAAATTTCAGTTAGCAATCACCACTGAATGGCCTCACTCCTTAGCCCACACACTGGGCAGTCTCCAATCGTATCATCCAGAAAGTCAGTAAATTCACAATACTACACAGGCACCTCAGAGTCTAACTGTGTTATATTCTCTTCGTGTAGTTGATTTGTTTTGTTCCAATTTTAACAGTATAACATGTAAAGCATTTTAATATTTGCATTATATTTACAAGGTATGATGTTTTTTATGTACAAATTTTACAGACACCCCTTTTGGCCCTCCCTCCCCCCATTGATAGTCAGGCTCCTTCCTGGCACCCCATTTCACCCCCTGGGTGTCGTACAGCTGCACTTCGCTCTTTTCTTATGCGTTGTTGACTTTGTGGATTCGCTGGGAGGAGGAGGAGGGTGTTACCTGCAGCCTTCCCTCCTCTCCTCCCTCTTTTCCCCATGTCTCTCTCTGATACTCCCCTGGGTTCCTTCCTTGCCTCTCCCTCCAAGAAGTTTGTGAGATACCCTAGGCCCCCGAGGGACACTTTACTGGAGGAACTACTAAACACGGACAGTAAGGAGTAGGGGAATTGTGGGGCCTTGTATGGACGGCTGCTGGAAAGGGCAATGACACCGTTGAACTGACCTAGGCAGAAATAGGAAGAACTCGGGACGGAAGTGGGTTGGGGTCTCTGGAGCGAAGCACTAAGTAGGGCCAACTCCACCTCCTGTGCAACTCTTATGCAGTTTAAAGTGGTGCACAGAACTCACCTAACTAGAATCCGCATGAACAATTTCTTCCCGGAGGTGGAGGATAATTGTGAACGATGCCAGGGAGGCCCGACTAACCACGCCCACATGTTCTAGGCCAGCCCCAGACTTGTCAGGTTCCTGACAACCTTCTTCGAGGCGATGTCCAAGGTTGGGAGGGTGAGGCCGTGCTCAAGAGTGGCAGTCCTCGGGGTTTTGAACCAGCCAGAACTAAATATGCCCGAGTGAAATACTTGATTCACCCACCCCTTCCGCAAGTCTGGTCACTTAGCCGCAGGTGAGTCTCCTGTAGAAACACCACATCAGCACTCAAAACTTTTCAGGTGGGAAAATACCCTCGACCTTTTCATTGGTCCGTTCACACCTTACATTCCAGGTGACCAGCCGAATAGGGGATCTCCCACCCCCACTTCGAAATGGAGTCAGCCATTTCCACCAAGAGGGGTCATCCAACAAGTGCTAATAGAGTACAAGCACCAGGCCCACCCAAGATAGTCACCAAACCCACCAGCAAGATAAAACAAGATTAATCTCTAGTCAGTCAGTAAACCATCCCTATCACCCCCGCCCCCCCCCCCCAAGAAAACCACACCCAAATGTACATACCAATAGCTAAAGTGAACAAAATCCCCTAAATCCTACTTCTATTAACCCTAACCTAAAACTGAACACATACGCCAGGCTCATTATCCAGGTTTAAATCAAGCGTCAGAAGGTTGTTTGCCAGCAGTAATCGGAGGACCAGATTTGGTTTTCTAAGGCCCGACAGTTGTCAGTCAATATCAGGCGATTTGTGAATGTGGTCATGTCCCCATCTAGGGGGAACATACCTGAAGTAATCATTTCCATGAATTCAGAGCAGGCTTTCGATCGGGTGGAGGTACCTCTTTGAGGTTCTGGGACGATTACGATATGGGCCAACATCTCTCCTGGGTGAGATTGTTGTAAAGTGCTCCAACGGTGAGTGTCCAGTCTAATGCGGTGAGCTCAGGGTATTTCCAGCTGAAGAAGGACACGAGGCAGGGATGCCCGTTGTTGTTCGCGCTGCCAATTGAACAATTGGCCATCGCACTTAGGTCGTCGAATGGTTGTTGTAGCTTTGGGACTGTCTGTCCTGTATGAAAAAGTTAATGGAGCTACTGAGGAAGTTTGGATCCTTCTCAGGGTCCAAACTGAATGGGAACAAGAGTAAACTTTTCTCGGCGAACCTCCTGTGTAGGAAAGATTTGGGAACACTGTCGTTCAAGCTGGTCACGATAGATATCTAGGGATTCAGGTAGCTCATGAATGGACCCTTGCTGCACAAATTAAACTTGGCCAGTCTGATGGAAGAGGTGGAAAGGGACTTGAAGAGTTGGGATGCCCTCCCACTCTCCTTGGCAGGGAGAGTGCAGACGATTAAAATGAACGTCTGCCGAGATTCCTATTTGTGTTCTAGTCTCTCCCGATCTTCCTGCCCAAATCTTTTTTTGTTAGGCTGGACAGAGTAATCTCGTTTTTTCGTGTGAGTGGTACGGCTCCCAGGTTTCGGAGAGCCTTTCTGCAGAAGGGGTGGCATTCAGGAGAGCTGGTGTTACCAAAATTAATGTTCTACTACTGCCGGCCAACATTGAGAAAGTGCAATTGTGGTTTGGGGAGCAGGGGATGGGGCAGGATAGAAGTGGTCTCTTGTGTCAGGTTGTGTCCACGGACGTTGGTTACTGCCCATCTCCTGTTCGCTTTGGCCAGATTCACAACGAGCCCTGTAGTGGTGGCATTTCTAACAATCTGGAACCAATTTATGCAACATTTTAGATTGTGTGGCATGTCATTATTGCCACCAATCCGCAGTAACTATAGGTTTGCACTGTCAGGGATGGATGAAACTTACATACACTGATGGGACAAATCTTGTGCAAGATATGAGATCTTTCCCCAAATCCCAATGACTTCAGTTTTGCCAGGGCCCCCTGATGCCACGCATGGTCAAATGATGTCAAGGTTTCCTCATCTCTTGAGTTCAGCTCTTATGTCCGTATTTAGACCAATGCTATAATGAGGTAAGGAGCTGAATGGTCCTTGCAGAACCCAAACTGGACATCAGTGAGCAGGTTATTTCTTTGTAAATGTTGCTTGATGGTAGTGTCAATGACTCCTTCCATCACTTTGCTGATGTTTGAGAGTAGGCTGGTGCGATGGTAATTGACCAGGTTGGATTCGTCCTGTTTTTGTGAATAGGCCATACCATAGAACCACAGAATCCCTACTGTACAGGAGACCATTCGGTCCATTGAGTCAACACTGACCCTCTGAAAGAGCACCCTACCCAGACCCACCCCCCTATCCTATCCCCGTAACTCCACCGAACTTAAGGGACAATTTTATCATGGCCAATCTACCTAACTTGCACATCTTTGGACGGTGGGAGGAAACTCACACAGAAACGGGGATGTTGAGCAAAGCCCACACAGACAGACACCCAAGCCTGGAATTGAATCTGGGTCCCTGGTGCTAACCACTGTGCCACCCTACCGCCCTGGGCAATTTTCCTAATTTTTGCCAGTTTTGTAGCTGTTCAGTAACAGTTTGGCTAGAGGTGTGGCTAACTATGCAGCACAATGGGTTAGGTGGATTGGCCATGGTAAATTGCCCGTAGTGTCCTAAAAAGTAAGGTTGGGGGGGGGGGGTTGTTGGGTTACGGGTATAGGGTGGATACGTGGGTTTGAGTAGGGTGATCATGGCTCGGCACAACATTGAGGGCCGAAGGGCCTGTTCTGTGCTGTACTGTTCTATGTTCTATGTTCTACAATGACTTCCGGTTGCGGCTGTGCGGAGCTCAGCCGCACGTTCGGCAGCTCCCGCCAGGAATGGACCTTTGGGCTCTTTTAAGGGCCCCCAGCGGTACTTGCTCGACGGTTCCCAACGTGGGAAGGTGTCTGCAGCGGATCCCCAGTGGTCTATGGTCTGGACCAGGAATGGGGAGAGCAGAATAGCGGTGGCAGCACCTAAGAAAAGGCGGGGGAAGAAAATCAAGAAGGCGGCCGGCGGAGGCCTCGAGGAATGGAGGCAGTGGGCGCAGGAGACTCTCCAGCGATATTTTCGGGAGCTAAAAGTGGAGCTGTCAGACTCACTGAAGGCTAATATGGACAAGCTGCTGACGACGCAGGCAGCCCAGGGGGTGCAGATCTGGGAGCTCCGACAACAAGCCTCCGAAAGAGAGGATGAGGCCTCGGCCCTCGCGGTAAAGGTGGAGATGCACGAGGCGTTCCATAAGAAGTGGCAGGAGCGGTTCGAGGAGATGGAGAACCGGTCGAGGCGGAAGAATTTGCGGATCCTGGGCCTCACGGAGGGGCTGGAGGGGTCAGACCTGGGGGCCTATGTGGTCGTTTTGCTGAATTCGCTGATGGGAGCTGGGTCCTTCCAGGGGCCCCTGGAGCTGGAGGGGGCCCACAGAGTACTGGCCAGGAGGCCCAAGCCGAATGAGCCGCCACGGGCGGTGCTGGTGCGGTTCCACCGGTTCGTTGACCGAGAGTGCGTGCTTAGGTGGGCCAAGAAGGAGCGGAGCAGCAAGTGGAAGAACACGGTAGTGCGGATCTACCAAGACTGGAGTGTGGAGGTGGCTAAGCGGAGGGCTGGGTACAACCGGACGAAGGCGGTGCTCCACAGAGAGTGAAGTTTGGCATGCTGCAGCCGGCGCATCTGTGGGTCACCTACAAGGACCATCACTTTTATTTTGAGTCCCCGGAGGAGGCGTGGGCCTTGTGCAGGCCGAGAAGTTGGACTCTGACTGTGGGTCGGATTGTTAGTAAATGACTGTGTTAACTTTTGGTGGGAAAGGTCTCTGTTTTATGCTGTTTCATGCTGTTTTAAGCTGGTTGTGTGTTGTTTCTAGGGCGGGTAGGGCGCTGTCTTTTTTGCGTGGGTTCGGTGGATGGGCTCGAGTTGGGGGGGTAGACTTGGAGTGTGGGGAGCTGGTGGTGGGGGCTAACAAGGGGGGCTACCCTCGAGGAGGCGGGGTCAGGCAGGAGGAAAGTGCGGGCTTTTCTTTTGTTTCCCGCGCTGAGGGTGGATGGAGGCAGGGTCGGAGCTGAGAAGCGCGGGCTTTTTTTTCTCGCGCAAGAGCAGGAGGGGGAGGAGGAGGGTCTGCTGATGGGTCTGGGGGAGGAGGAGTAGCCCCACGTTGGGAGGGGCCGGAGGTGTGGCGGGAGCCGCCGGGGTCAGCAGAAGTTAGCTGGCTCACGGGAGTGCTATGGAGGGAGTAACGCGGCTGGGAGGGGTCCTAGCCTGGGGTGGGGAGGGAGTGATGGGGGAGGGGGTACCGGGTTGCTGCTGAAATGGCCAGGAAGGCTCGGGTATGCAGGGGGGGCCGGGGTGGGGGTTATGGTTAGTCGGCAGGGGAGGGGGGCAGGGAGCACTCTGATCCGGCTGATAACTTGGAATGTGAGGGGCTGAATGGGCCGGTCAAACGGGTCCGGGTGTTTACGCACCTGAAGGGGCTGAAGGCGGATGTGGCTATGCTCCAGGAGACGCACCTGAAGGTGGCGGACCAGGTTAGACTGAGGAAGGGCTGGGTAGGCCAAGTGTTTCATTCGGGGCTGGATGCAAAGAATCGGAGGGGGGGGGGGGGGGGGGGACGATTCTGGTGGGAAAAAGGGTGTCGTTTGAGGCGTCAAAGGTGGTGGCTGACAGTGGAGGGAGGTATGTGATGGTGAACAGCAAGTTGCAAGGGGAGCGGGTGGTACTGAAGCGGGCAAGGTGGTGAGGGGGTTTATGGATCAGATGGGAGGGGTGGATCCCTGGAGGTTCGCGAGGCCGAGGGCCAGGGAGTCTTCATTTTTCTCCTACGTGCATAAAACCTATTCCCGGATCGATTTTTTTGTTCTGAGCAGGGGGCTGATTTTGAGGGTGGAGGATGCCGAGTATTCGGCCATAGTCATTTCGGATCATGCCCCGCACTGGGTAGACCTTGAGCTGGGGGAGGAGAGGGACCAGCGCCCGCTCCGGCGCCTGGAGGTGGGGCTGCTGGCGGATGAGAAGGTGGGCGGGAGGGTTCGGGTGTGTATCAAGAGGTACTTAGAGGCCAATGATAATGGGGAGGTCCGGGTGGGGATGGTTTGGGAGGCATTGAAGGCGGTGATTAGAGGGGAGTTGATTTCCATCTGAGCCCATAGGAAGAGGGGAGAGCAAAGAGAGAGGGAGAGGTTGGTGGGGGAGATGGTGAGGGTGGACAGGAGATACGCGGAGGCTCCGGAGGAGGGATTGCTGAGGGAGCGGCGTAATCTTCAGGCCAAGTTCGACTTGCTGACCACCGGAAAGGCGGAAGATCAGTGGAGGAAGGTACAGGGAGCAGTGAACGAATATGGGGAGAAGGCGAGTAGGATGCTGGCGTATCAGCTCCGTAAGCGGGACGCGGACAGGGAGATTGGTGGAGTGACGGATAGGGGAGGAAATGTGGTGCGAAGGGGGGTGGATATTAGTGGGGTCTTCAGGGACTTTTATGAGGAATTGTACCAGTCTGAGCCCCCGGTGGGTGGGGGGGGGGGATTCCCGAAGGTGGAGGAGGGGCAGGTGGAGGGGCTGGAGGCACCGACTGAGCTGATCAAAGGGATAGGCAGCATGCAGTCGGGGAAGGCGCCGGGTCCGGATGGGTTCCTGGTCGAATTTTACAAAATGTAAGCAGACCTGCTGGGCCCCCTGTTGGTTAGGACCTTTAACGAGGCAAGGGAGGGGGGGGGGGGGGGGGGGGGGCTTTGCCCTCAACTATGTCACGGGCGCTGATTTCCTTGATCCCTAAGCGGGACAAGGACCCCCTGCAGTGTGGATCATATAGGCCAATCTCGTTGTTAAATGTGGATGCCAAGCTGTTGCCGAAGATCTTGGCCACAAGGATAGAGGACTGTGTGCCGGGGTCATTCATGAGGACCAGACGGGGTTTGTGAAGGGAAGGCAGCTGAACACCAATATACGTGGGCTTCTGAATGTTATAATGATGCCGGCGGTAGAAGGGGAGGCGGAGATAGTGGTAGCATTAGACGCGGAGAAGGCCTTTGATAGGGTTAAGTGGGGATACTTGTGGGAGGTGCTGGAAAGGTTTGGGTTCGGGGAGGGGTTTGCCAGTTGGGTGAGGCTGCTATATGAGGCCCCGATGGCGAGCGTAGCCACGAATAGGAGGAGATCGGAGTACTTTCGGTTGCACCGGGGGACGAGACAGGGGTGTCCCCTGTCCCCCTTGCGTTGGCCATTGAGCCCCTGGCCATGGCGTTGAGGGATTCGACGAATTGGAGGGGTCTGGTGCAGGGTGGGGAGGAGCAGCGAGTGTCACTTTACGTAGATGACTTGTTGCTTTATGTGGCAGACCCAGTGGGGGGAATGCCGGAGGTGATGCAGATCCTTAGGGAATTTGGGGGCTTTTCAGGGTACCAGCTCAACCCGAGTTGTTCGTCGTGCACCCGGGGGATCAAGAGGAGGGGATTGGTAAGCTCCCACTGAAAAGGGCAGGGAGGGGCTTTAGGTACCTGGGAGTCCAGGTGGCTAGGAGCTGGGGGCCCTAACAAACTTAACCTCACTAGGCTGGTGGAGCAAATGGAGGAGGAGTTTAAAAGATGGGACATGTTGCCGCTGGCGGGCAGGGTGCAGTCAGTCAAGATGACGGTGCTCCCGAAGTTTTTGTTCCTGTTCCAGTGCCTCCCCATCCTTATCCCGAAGGCCCTTTTTAGGAGGGTCAACAGTAGTATTACGGGATCTGTATGGGCGCATGGGACTCCGAGGGTGTGTTTGTAGCGGGGCAGGGATAGGGGGGGGGGGGGGGGCTGGCGTTGCCCAACCTCTGTGGGTACTATTGGGCTGCCAACGCAGCGATGGTGCGTAAGTGGGTAATGGACAGGGCAGGGGAAGCATGGAAGAGGATGGAGATGGCGTCCTGTGTGGACATGAGCCTGGAGGCGCTGGTAACGGCGCCGTTGCCGCTCCCTCCAATGAGGTATACTACGAGCCCGGTGGTGGTGGCTACCCTCAAAATATGGGGGCAATGGAGACGGCATAGGGCGGGGGTGGGGGGCTCGATGTCGTCCCCGATACGGGGGAATCACCGGTTTGTACCAGGGAGCATCGATGACGGGTTTCTTGGCTGGCACAGGGTAGGTATTAGGAGGTTGAGGGACCTGTTTGTGGATGGGAGGTTTGCAAGCCTGGGTGAGTTAGAGGGGAAGTTTGGGCTCCCCCGGGTAACATGTTTAGGTACATGCAGGTTAGGGCGTTTGCCAGGCGGCAGGTGGAGGGGTTCCCTCTGCTGCCCCCACGTGGGGTACGAGACAGGGTGCTCTCGGGGGCGTGGGTTGGAGGGGGGAGGATTTTGGACGTGTACCACGTCATACAAGAGGTGGATGAGGCCTCGGTGGAGGAGCTGAAGGGTAAATGGGAAGAGGAGCTGGGTGAGGAGATTGAGGAGGGGACATGGGTGGATGCCCTGGAAAGAGTGAATTCCTCCTCTTCCTGTGCGAGGCTTAGCAGTTCAAGGTACTGCATAGGGCCCATATGACCGGGACGAGGATGAGTAGGTTCTTCGGGGGCGAAGACAGGTGTGCTAGGTGCTCGGGGAGCCCAGCGAACCATGCCCATATGTTCTGGGCATGCCCAGCGCTGGGGGAATTTTGGAAGGGGGTAGCAAGGACGGTGTCGAGGGTGATAGGATCCAGGGTCAAGCCAGGCTGGGGATTCGCAATATTTGGGGTTGCAGTGGAGCTGGGAATGCAGGAGGCGAAAGAGGCCGGTGTTCTGGCCTTTGCGTCCCTAGTAGCCCGGCGGAGGATTTTGCTTCAATGGAAGGATGCGAGGCCCCCAAGTGTGGAGGCCTGGATCAATGATATGGCGGGGTTCATCAAATTGGAGAGAGTGAAATTTGCCCTGAGTGATTCAGTACAGGGGTTCTTTAGGTGGTGGCAGCCTTTCCTGGACTTCCTGGCAGAACGGCAGGAAAAGAGGCCGGCAGCAGCAACCCGGGGGGGGGGGGGGGGGGGAGAGAAATGTGTACATGTGTTTATTGAATATGCCGGGTGCTTAGCTATTTCTTCATTTTGTAGTTGCTGGGAGGGGGGGGGGGGGGGGGGGGGTGTTTGGGTTATTGCGTTTTTTTCTCCTTTTTTGTGTTGTTAATACGGTTTTATTGCTGGTTTAGCTCACTGGGCTAAATCGCTGGCTTTTAAAGCAGACCAAGCAGGCCAGCAGCACAGTTCGATTCCCGTACCAGCCTCCCCGGATAGGCGCCGGAATGTGGCGACTAGGGGCTTTTCACAGTAACTTCATTGAAGCCTACCCGTGACAATAAGCAATTTTATTTTTCATTTATTTTTATATTTTTGGAAAATCTCAATAAAAATTATTTTTTAAAAAATGCAGCAAAATATGCAGTATTATTGCCAGAATGTTGTCAGGGCCCATAGCCTTTGCAGCATTCAGTGCCTTCATCCATGTCTTGATATCATGTGGGGGTGAATGGAATTAACCGAAGACTGGGATCTGTGATGCTAAGACCTCAAGGGAAGGCCAAGATGGATCACGCATCCAGCACTCCTGACTGAAGGGGATTGCAAATATTTCATCCTGGTCTTTCACACTGGTGTGCTGGGCTACCCCAACATTAAGAATGGGGATATTTTCAGAACCTCCTCCTCCCATGAGTTATTTGTCTACTACCATTCATTATTGGATGTGGCAGGCTGCAGACCTTATATCTGATCCATTGGTAGTGGGATTGCTTAGCTGTCTAAAGCTTGCTGCATGGCATGCAATAATAATGAGGTTGCATTTGTTAGATGTTCAATTTTCTGCACTTTCATTTGATGCCATCATGTTCCTCTGTGGAAATTTACATCATTGCAGCCTATGTTAAGCATTGCAACATAATGGATAAACTGTTTCATAGAATTTAGAGTGCTGAAGGAGGCCATTTGGCCCATTGAGTCTGCACCAGCCCTTGGAAAGGGCACCCTTATTAAGCCCACAGCTCTACCCTATCCCTATAACCCAGTAACCCCACCTAACCTTTTTTGGACACTAACGGGAATTTAACATGGCCAATCTACCTAAACTGCACATCTTTGGACTGTGGGAGGAAACCGGAGCACCCGGAGGAAACCCACGCAGACACAGGGAGAACGTGCGGGTTCCACACAGATAGTGACCCAAGCCAGGAATCAAACCTGGGGTCCTGGAGCTGTGAAGCAAGTGTGCTAACCACTGTGCTACCTGCGTGCATAACACCTGAAAGGCCCCCACGAAGAGTAAAAAAGAAATAGCTGCAGAGGAAATTGCTCAAATTCAAAGTCAAATCCTCCAAATTATGTTTCTGTCAGGTAAATGTAAAAGCAAATCAGATATTCATGTAGTGCCTTCAAGTGTCTCACCTGCCCTTTTGCTCAAATTTGTTCACCGAAGTGAAAATGACAATTAGATTGCCTTTTGTGTGCATACAGTATAACCAGTTTTCTGAAAATACATTTTAAGAAGTCACCATTGCCATCCATTGGTAGAGAATTGTTTCCTGCAAAGTTTGAGAGATATTTTTTCCCTCAAGTGGAATAACTTAATACTTAAAGTAGGATACATTTGTTTCAAAGTTCAAATACCAGCCTCGGGATTTTTACAAATTAATGATTCAATGACTAGTTTTTACTATAAAGCTAAAATTTTTATTTTACAGTAACAGGTTAATAAGTAACTAAATAGCTCCCCACAATTCTCTGAACATCACAAGTTTAAATATATATATTTAAAATTAAAAATAGGTCATTTAACTATTTAAGATAAAACAATTTAAACTTCCAACTTATTGCTTTCCAAACTATGATAAATTGTTTATGTTGAGAATAAATATTCAGTAAATGGCCCCAATAGTGGTCTCACTACTGTACATAAAATAGTACGGTCCGATGAGTAAAACAGTCAATAAAGTAGTTAGACATACAAATTAGATTTAAAACATACTCGGATCTCCGGAAAGCAATGACAACTGTTACTGAGAATTCTATTTTTCTTCATGTATTTTGTTCAATTCTGTGATGCAAAAACTCATCAATTATGCCCATTAAACAATCAACATGGCCAAGCATTGTGGTGGTTAAGCACTGCATTGATCCTGTAGCTTAGTGCTATCACAAATTGTGATCCCAGAGGTAAATTAATTATATTAAATTACATTTAAAATAAATGAACACTGCAACTTTAGGGTTTTAAGAAAAAAGGGCTTCACCATGAATTGTGAGCATTCGTGAACATTAATTTCTGGAATTGCATTTTCCAATTCTACCCCTATTTCCCCTCCCATTTGAGCCCAGGAATTCCATTCTCTCCTGTTTGTTCCCGTCTCCTGTCCCTGCCTTCCAACTTTTTCCAGTGGTGTAAGTTTTGAGGTAATTGACAAAAAAAACCAGAGGCAACAAAAGGAAAATATTTGTTTTTCATAAGTTATGATGTGGAATAACATTGCTTGAAATGGTGGTGGAAGCAGACTCAGTCAAAACATTCAAAAGGGAACTGTATAAAGATGAAGGGGAAATGTTTGCAGGGCTTGAGGAAAAAGCGGGGAACTGAAACTAATGGGTAGCTCAGGTCGAACAGCCTCTATCTGTGCGGTATCATTCTATGATTCTTATCTAAGACTCGTCTACCTTCTCCAAAACACTTCTGTGCACTCCTTTCCAAGCCCACCTTATAGAAGATATTGTAAATACTTCCCCATCCTCAAATATTAAAACTCTCATTTTAGTTCTTTATCCATGTCATACATTTACAATAACTTGTTTATTCTACATTTTCCATGTTCAGATTTCATCTTCACCGGCTGTCAACTGTATAAGCATCTTCACCAGTTGCATCAATATGATACTTCAGAGTGTAAACTAAAAGCACTGACAAAGAGGGGCATGCTGCCAACGCATCTTGTCTTGCGCTTATCAAGACAAACTCAAGAATAACAAATTTTAACAATTCATACTACAGGAGAAAAGATTGGTTGGCAAGATGACACTGAATGGACGAGGCATTGTTATTGAGAAAGTAGGAGGCTCCCCAAGCTTCTTGGTAATTCAGCAATCATGTCACCGTAATGTAGCAAATTCACTTTTGAGATGGAACAATCTAATGTCCTCCCTTTTCGTGACAACGCCGAGAAATCTGCAAATTTATTTTCTGCATTTGTCTATCATAGAATTTACAGTGAAGAAGGAGGCCATTCGGCCCATCAGGTCCGCACCGGCCCTGGAAAGAGCACCCTACTTAAGCCCCACGCCTCCACCCCACCCCTGTAACCCCACTTAACCTTTTTTGGACACTAAGGGCAATTTATCTTGGCCAATCTACCTAACCTGCACAATCTTTGGACTGTGGGAGGAAACCAATGCAGACACAGGGAGAACGTGCAGACTCCGCACAGTGACCCAGCCGGGAATCAAACCTGGGACCCTGGAGCTGTGAAGCAACCGTGCTAACCACTGTGCTACCATCTATCATAGGCTTATCTTCGAGATGCAAGTGGGGTGCAAACATCAGTCCAAAATGACGTTCTGCCACACACTTGAGCAATATTGAGCATGAATTTAACTGCTGGTGCAATGCTAGGTATATAGGCCATATGTTCCAAAATTGGCTGATTGAATCAAAGAAGTTCCTTTGGCTGTTTGTAATAAGTAGAGTACAGACTGTACTGAACCAGCTGAGTAGACTGCACAAAACCAGCCAAGTACCGACTGTACTGAACCTGCCTGCGCTTGCAAAACCCAAGACAAAATGTCTACTATTGGATGCCATTCCATGATTGGCTGACACTTGCGGAGCACCCATGAGTGCGCTAATACGAACAACCAATTTAAGATAATCAGCTTGTATTGTGGCTCATTTACACTTGCTGGAAGTGACATACATTCATACCCAAAGACCTGTTCTCTGCAAACAAAAGGAATATGTTCAAGCCTTGCACGTTTTTTGAATTATCCAGGGGCTTTGAGAGCCTATAGCTCCCCACTGCTCTCTGCATGGCAAAACCTCAGCTAATCAACGTGCACTTGCCAACCAATCAGTACACCTGTATATTGCAGAATAAATTGTTGTGATCGTTTGAAATCCTGTGTGCTAGGTAAAAATGTTTGGCAACATGTCTCTCTTTATAGCAATATTCAAGTACTGCACTACCAACGACTACAAAATAAAATTTGTACGTTATGTACAATAACAAAAATAGATTAATACTTTGAATTGGGTACAAAAGTCTCAACATTTACTAGTGTTCAAATCCAGTTTAAAGGTATTGACTTGTTTAATCATTCTAAAATCCTAAATCAGTTAATCCAATGTGTGAAATTCTAATTTCAGGAATGTCCTATATTAGCCTATACCATTTGCCATAATCTTCAATAAAATTGTTAGTGCAATTAGAATAGTAGAAGTACTATTAGAATAGTAGCAGAACCAAGTTAAAAACTTTATGGCATGTGAGGCAGCACGGTGGCGCAGTGGTTAGCAATGCTGCCTCATGGCGCCGAGGTCCCAGGTTTGATCCCGGCTCTGGGTCACTGTCTGTGTGAATATCCCCCAATGATTGTGTGGGTTTCACCCCCACAACCCAAAAATGTGCAGGTTAGATGGATTGGCCACACTAAATTTCCCCTTAATTGGAAAAAATGAATTTGGTCCTCTAAATCTATTGAAAAAAACTTTATGGCACGAATGTGATCCTATCCCCGCTGGGGGCAAGGGGGTCATTATGGCGCTGGATGTGGAAAAGGCCTTTGATAGGGTAGAAGTAGTATCTGCGGTTTTGGAGTGGTTTGGGATTGGGCCCACGTTTGTGTTGTGGGTGAGTGAGACTGTTATACTATGACTAGTGTTCGCACGAAAAATATGAGCTTAAAGTATTTTCAGCTGTTCAGGAGAACTAGGTAGGGGTGTCCTATATCCCCGCTCTTATTTGTGTTCGCAATAGTCATTGGCCATCGTGTTGAGGAATTCGGGTGAGTGGAGGAGGATAGTGAGGGGTAGGGATGGAACATTAGGTTTCCCTGTATGCTGATTATCTGTTGCTGTACATTTCGGACCTGGTCCCTAAAATGGAAGGGGAACAATGGTGTGGTTGAAGCTGTTTGATGCGTTCTCTGGGTATATGTTAAACCTGGAGAAGAGAGAGAGTTTTTCCCCCGCTGGAGAAGGGATTTAATTTGGGGGTATTGCCATTTTATTTGACGAGCTCTCTTTTTCGGTCTTTAAAGGTGCAAGTTTAGCATAGGGCTAAAGAGATGGGCTTTTAAAGCAGACCAAAGCAGGCCAGCAGCACCGGTTCAATTCCCGTACCAGCCTCCCGAACAGGGGCCGGAATGTGGCGACTAGGGGCTTTTCACAGTAACTTCATTGAGGCCTACTTGTGACAATAAGCAATTTTCATTTAATTTCATTTCATTCAAGCAGCGGGGAATTGTGCTCGGCTTCATTAGTTAAACTTCGAGTCTGGTGAGTAGGTTTAAGACAGACCTACAGAAGTGGGATAGTCTCCCTTGTCCTTGGCAGGCCAAGTGCAGTCCGTAAAGGTGAACGTGTTGCCACGTTTTCTGTTCCTATTCCAATGCTTGACGCTTGCCGTTTTTCTTGGCAAAGGCATATTTTGCAGGGCTAGAGAGGCTGATTTTGACTTTATTTGGGAGAATAAGATTGCTAAGATCCGTCGAATAGTCCTGTAAAGGGACCGGCAGTCAGGGTGTTTGTTGTTGTCGACCTTAATCTACTACTATTGGGTAGCATACGAGGAAAAAGTGTTGGGTGGTGGGGGGGATCAGACGTGGCAACTATGTTATAGACAGTTTGATTCTTACTTGGAAAACACATTCAAATGCTAACTAATTCAGATTTTTGCTCATTTTCCTCTTGACAGATTCAGAATGAGTGATTGTGGGAAAGCATCTGGCTCACAAAGAGGGGCTCCAATAACACTAGGCTAGATGTGGTGTTCATACCATCAAAGCAGGTTACTCTACTGCGTGGGAAGTTCTGCAATAAGAATTGTTAAATATGGCTTAAATGTAGGGGGTTTATGGAAACTAAAAATAAGAAGATGGAGAGCACAGACGTTACAATTTGTAACAGCTGGTGGGCATAAGTGGTTAAGCCAAATACTTCTCCACAAATAAAAAAAAACCTAAATGCTCCATTGATGCCTATTCTCATATTAGAGGTTAAAATATACCTATCCAATGTACTTTATTCCTCTCTTTGTACTATTTATATCCTTGCATCTTGCACTTGGGCAGATTAGCTTCAAAACTTGTTTATTATTTTAATATCCCCCCCCCCCTTCCAATATGTTCAGTGAATTGGCATTTATAACAAGTTAATCACTGGTAGAAACCTACACCCCTGGTAATCAATTAACTTTGATCTGAAACCAGCTATTATTTATAAGTTAGGGCAAGGGAGGAAACAAGTACACTGAATATATTACATAAAATAATGAGCGACAATGAATTCCCGTCGTTACAGTTTCAATTGGTCCAAAACAAACGTAATCATCGAAGAAAGTGTATTTCAGCCCAAAAGGCAGGTGTGTGTAAACTGAACTGCAACCTAGTTTCACAGAATTATTTTGTGAACATTCAGCATAGCGTTTCATTAAAAGCAATTTGCTGACGTTTTTCCAAGTTCAGATCTTCCAGCTTCTTTCCTGCCAACTGCCGCATTCACATTGGATATTGTATTCTTCATGTCCGAGGTAGGGGAATTGGTGACAAATAATGTAAACAATGCTGAATGATCGAGCAATGTAAACCTCCCAGCATTTCCTTAGAATAATTGCAACACCATTACACTACAACGTTAGCATTTTCGTAAATAGAAAGACCATGTTGAGTAGTTCAGCAAATCCACCTGTCTTTTGCCCCGGAAATGAAACACAATAATTACTCAGATAAAATCTCATTTGTTTGCCATCCATGAGAGGTAGGTATTCCACATCAGTGCAACAATCTGAATCAGGGGCAACCTGCGTCAAAATAAAAAAAATTGAGAGTGACGTGAATAATTTATTAGCCAGGACAATGAATTTAAATTTTAAGTACAGTTTTGTTTCAAGTTGAAAAATCAGGCAAGTAAAAGGTGCCTGGGAAATTAATTTGCTCTGAAATAGTAATTTGCTGGCCGGTAGTAGTTATTCTGATGATCACAACACAGGAAAAGTAACAGCAAGGCACATGTGCAGTTAATGGCAGAAATCAGGAATTTGCTGTCCTTGTTACCCCATTCCTCTAGGAGCTTCAACAAGCTGAATTATGTCAAAGCACTCTCACTGAAACGCATGGAAAGACATGAAGTTGCAGTGCTGCCCCACTAGATATCCACTAAACAAAGCAGAAAAAGTAAGTTTTTTAAAACTTTTGTTTGTCTATTTAATCTCTTTCAATCCCACCTTCCTGTGTCTTTCTATTTCATGGTGGTGTCGTAGTAATCCACAGGCACAGAAAAATACTTGCGGACCTGGGTCCAAATCCCACCATGGCAGATGGTGAAATTTGAATTCATAATAAAAAAAATTCCGGGATTAAAAGTCGAAGCATTAAACAATTGCCAATTCCGACAAAATACCATCTGGTTCATGAAATGTGCTTTAGGGAAGAAAATCTGTCACCCTTACCCGGTCTGGCCCACATGTGATTCCAGACCAGTAGCAATTTGGTTGACTCTCAAATTCCCTCCAAGGATGGGCAATTAGGGAGGGGCTATAAATGCTGACCTAGCCATCAATGCCCACATCCCAGGAACGAATAAAAAAAAAGGAAAATTAATTAAATATTCTAACATGCATTTAAATCAATATTTTCCAGGCTCTGCGCATCTCGTTAGATTGGTTAAGAGGCAGTTTCCGGTTCTGCTCACACAGATTCCAGCAGAGAATGCTATGCTGTTTAGGATTTCCAGAGTAACTTCCAGTGAAAAAACTCAGAACATTTTTGGCAAGTGTAACAGCTGACATTACTTGCTCACCGCAAAATCTGCGCCATGGTACCAGTGACATTTATAATCCAAAAGCAACTATTTCCTTCTATAGCAGTCTGTGTAGGTTTCCTCCCACAAGCCCCGAAAGACGGGCAGTTAGGTGAATTGGACATTCTGAATTCTCCCTCGGAGTACCCAAACAGGCGCCAAAATGTGGTGACTAGGGGCTTTTCACAGTAACTTCATTGCAGTGTTAATGTAAGCCTACTTGTGACAATAATAAATATTATTATTATTAAGTAGGACTGGTGTCTTTGCTTGTCGTTCACTTAGAACTGGACACATTATCTTAGATCTGGCAGATAGGCCAAGCATTGCAGGTTGTTGAGAGGACCGGTTTGCAGCAGCACAAGGTAACGGTCTAGTTTTCTCTGCCAATGAGCTTTTAGTTTGCTGGGTGTTGTGTGCAAAAAGCAGAGCAAATGCCACCTCCCTAAAGTGGCTGGTCCATGGTTAGGCCAGTGGAGGAATGGAATATCGATGCCTGCCCACAAACGTCAAGTAAGTGGCAGCATATTACAGAAAATCAGGGTGATTTAGCAGTTTGGATCAGACATTGGCTCGCTGTAAGACGACAGACTTTGGTGGTTGATGGGAAATGTTCAGCCTGGAGTTCAGTTACTAGTGATGTACCACAAGGATCTGTTTTGGGGCCACTGCTGTTTGTCATTTTTATGAATGACCCGGAGGAGAGCGTAGAAGGATAGGTGGGTAAATTTGCAGATGACACTAAAGTCGGTGGAGTTGTGGACAATGTGGAAGGATGTTGCAGGTTACAGAGGGACATAGATAAGCTGCAGAGCTAGGTTGAGGGGTGGCAAATAGAGTTTAATGCAGAAAAGTGTGAGGTGATTCATTTTGGAAGGAGTAACAGGAAGACAGAGTACTGGGCTAATGGTAAGATTCTTGGTAGTGTGGATGAACAGAGATCTCGGTGTCCATGTACATAGATCCCTGAAAGTTGCCACCCAAGTTGATAGGGTTGTTAAGACGGTGTGTTAGCTTTTATTGGTGGAGGGATTGAGTTTCGGAGCCATGAGGTCATGTTGCAGCTGTACAAAACTCTGGTGCGGCCGCATTTGGAGTATTGGGTACAATTCTGGTCGCCGCATTAGAGGAAGGATGTGGAAGCATTGGAAAGGGTGCAGAGGAGATTTACTAGAATGTTGCCTGATATGGAGGGAAGATCTTATGAGGAAAGGCTGAGGGACTTGAGGCTGTTTTCGTTAGAGAGAAGATGGTTAAGAGGTGACTTAATTTGAGGCATACAAGATGATCAAAGGATTAGATAGGGTAGACAATGAGAGCCTTTTTCCTCGGATGGTGATGTCTAGCACGAGGGGACATAGCTTTAAATTGAGGGGAGATAGATATAGGACAGATGTCAGAGGCAGTTTCTTTATTCAGAGTAGTACGGGCATGGAATGCCCTGCCTGCAACAGTAATGGACTCGCCAACATTAAGGGCATTTAAATGGTAATTGGATAGGCATATGGATGATAAGGGAATAATGTAAATGGGCTTTAGAGTGGTTTCACAGGTCAGCGCAACATCGAGGGCCGCAGGGCCTGTACTGCGCTGTAATGTTCTATATGAACAACAGTTCTACGATGAATTAGTTAATCTGGTATAAACATGAACATTTTATTAAGCTACTGCTCTAGTCACATTCCTCCCAATCCAACTTTCATTCTGGATAATTTGAGATGTATAGAAAAACTGAAATACTTTCATGGTGCAGTTTGCATACTTTATGAATTCCTTTCTTGTTAGGTTTTGAACGACAATTGGAATCTCTGAACTGTACACTACTTGATATGTATAGATTTTGAACAGACTAGCTGCAGGGAGGAGAATCTAGAATCAGGGGACACACTCTCAGGTAGACCATTTAGGGCCACGATGAGGAAAACATTATTTATTCAAAGGCTAGTCTACCATGGAAGGCTGTGGAGGCCACGATACTAAATATATTCGAGAAAAATATATATTAAAATTTTTTTTTAATGGCATCAAGGGGTAGGGGAGAAAGCAGGAATATGACACTGAGATAGAGGATCAGTCATGATCACATTGAATGATGGAGCAGGCTCGAAGGGCCTAATGGTCTATTCTTGCTTCTAGTTTCTATGTTTCTGTCAGCTAAAGGGCATGGAATCAGGTGTTGTATTAATTTTAATAGATAATTCATCATTAAGGGCTTATTTCAATGATTCATTTCACCCAATCAGTTTTACCAGATCCAAACCTGACCCCACTGAACAGAGACAAGGGGCGGAATTCTCTGTCCCACCACAAATGTTTTCGCCACTGCCGGCAGCAGGATCTTCCGTCCTGGCAGCCAGCCAATGAGGTTTCCCATCGAGGGCAGCCCCACGCCATCGGGAAATCCACCGGCGAAGCGGAGGATCCCGCCGACGGAGAATCCAGCCCAAGGCCTTCCGACGCAGCATTGTTAGAGAACAAGAACAATTTCTGTTATAAAGTAAGCTGTCGAGCGTACTATTCCTTTACCAGTTCACAACGTGAACGGTTAACCCTCAGCATTACAGAATATAATTTAAACATTTAAAAATGTGTTTGTGATGCAGATTTTGGCACTAACACCTCTTCTAGCTGGCACAGTTTACAACTGGGCCATGGCCACCCAGAAGGAAATGCTTTTCTATCTGTTACTTGGGGGAAAAGGAAGGGCGGAGCTAAAGACAGATGCCAAGCAAGCGAGGCTGCACCAGAAATAGTTGCACATCAGCACTTACCCACCGGGGAATCCTGAAAACCAAATTATTTAATGAGTTGTGGACATCACTGGCTATGCCAATAATTGTTGGCCATTGCTAATTGCCCTTTGAGGGTAGTTAAGAGTCGTGGATCTGATGTCACATGTAGGCCTGATCAGGGTAAAGGTGGCCCAGTGACCTGACCACTATGTCACCATCAACACTGATACAAATTTGGGTTCATTTCCATTTAAGGTGTGGTTGCAGGATTTTCAAATCTACAGCAGCACACGGAAAATGATTGTAGAATTCACAGTGCAGAAGGAGTCCGTTTGGCCGGTCGAACCTGCACCGGCCCTTGTAAAAAGAGCACCCTACCTAGCCCACATATCCACCCTATCCCCGTAACCCCACCTATCCTTTTTGGACACTAAGGGCAAAACCTGCATATCTTTGGACTGTGGGAGGAAACCAGAGCACCTGGAGGAAACCCACGCACACACGGAGAAACTCCACACAATCAGAGACCCAAGCGGGAATCGAACCTGGCACCCTGGAGCTGTGAAGCAACTGTGCTACCACTGTGCTACCGTGCCCCCAAATTCTGTCTGACAATCAGCCAGCTTCAGAGAACAAAGAATAGGAACAGGCCCTTCGGCCCTCCAAGCCTGCGCTGATCATGATGCCTGCCTAACCTATAACCTTCTTAACTTCTGGGGTCCGTATCCCTCGATTCCCAACTGATTCATGCATTTGTCTTGATACCTCTTTAACGTCGGTATTGTATGTGATTCCACCATCTCCCCCGGTAGCATGTTCCAGGAACTCAGCACCTTCTGTGTAAAAAAGCTTGTCTTGTACTTCTACTCGAAACTTATCCCCCTTGCACCTTAACCCTATGTTCCCTAGTAATGAACTTTTCCACCCTGAAAAAAAGCTCCTGACTATCCACTCTGTCTATGCCCCTCAACCTCCTTTGTTTCAGTGAAAATAATCCAAGTGTATCCAAACTCTCCTCATAGCTAATACCACCCATGCCAGGCAACATCCTGGTAAACCTCTTCTGTGACTTCTCCAAAGTATCCACGCCCTTCTGGTGGTGTGGTGATCAAAATTTTACACAATATTCCAAATGTGGCCGAAGGTTCTATACAGCTGCAACATGACTTGCCAATTTTTATACTCAATGCCCCGACCGATGAAGGCAAGCATGCCGTATGCCTTCTTGACTACCTAATCCACCTACGTTGCCACTTCAGTGATCTGTGGACCTGTACGCCCAGATCTGCCTGTCAAACTCTGAAGGGTTCTGTCGTTTACTGTATAATTCCGCCTGTATTAGACCTTCCAAAATGCATTACCTCACATTTGTCTGGATTAAACACCATCTGCCATTTCTCTGCCCGAATCTTCAACCGATCTACATCCTGCTGTATCCGCTGACAGTCCTCTTTACTATCTGCAACTGTGTCATCCGTAAAAATACTAATGAGACCAGCTACATTTTCCTCCAAATCATTTATATATACTGCAAACAACAAAGGTCCCAGCACTGATCGCTGCGGATCGAAACACGCTTCCACTGCAACCCTCTATCTTCTATGACTGAGTCAGTTCTGTATCTATCTTGCCACCTCTGATCCCATGTGACTTCACCTTTTGTACCAGTCTGCCATGAGGAACCTTGTCAAAGGCCTTACTGAAGTCCATGTCGACAACATCCACTGCTCTTCCTTCATCAATCATTTTAGTCACTTCCTCAAAAAACTTGATCAAATTAGTGAGACATGACTTCCCCTTCACAAAACCATGATGCCTAATGCTAATAACTCAATGTTTCCAAATTGAGTAAACCCTGTCCCTAAACAAAGGAAGAACATCAGCTATTCTCCAGTCCTCTGTGGGCAGCACGGTAGCATTGTGGATAGCACAATCGCTTCACAGCTCCAGGGTCCCAGGTTCGATTCTGGCTTGGGTCACTGTCTGTGCGGAGTCTGCACATCCTCCCCGTGTGTGCGTGGGTTTCCTCCGGGTGCTCCGGTTTCCTCCCACAGTCCAAAGATGTGCAGGTTAGGTGGATTGGCCGTGATAAATTGCCCTTAGTGTCCAAAATTGCCCTTAGTGTTGGGTGGGGTTACTGGGTTATGGGGATAGGGTGGAGGTGTTAACCTTGGGTAGGGTGTTCTTTCCAGGAGCCGGTGCAGACTCGATGGGCCGAATGGCCTCCTTCTGCACTGTAAATTCTATGTAATTCTATGTAATTCTTGGACCTCACCTGTAGCCAAAGAGGATACAAATATTTCTGTCAAGGCCTCAGAAATTTCGTCCCTTAACTCCCTCAGTATTCTCGGGTAGATTCCATCAGGTCCTGGGGATTTATCTACCTTAATGCTTTTTGTTATCGATATGACTCAGACTATCTACACACTCTTCTAGACATGCACCAAGTCCTTCTTTTTGGTGAATACTGAAGCAAAGTAGTAATTTAGTATCTCGCCCATTTCCTCTGGCTCCACGCATAGATTTCTTCCTCTGTACTTGCGAGGGCCAAACCATCCCCGGCGACCCTCTTGCTCTTTACAGATGTATAAAATGCCTTGGGATTCTCCTTAATCCTGTTTGCCAAGGACTTTTTAATGACCCCTTTTCGCCTTCCTGACTCTTTGCTTAAGTTCCTTCCTACTTTTTTAATATTCTTCAAGGGCTTTGCCTGTTCCCAGCCTTCCAGCCCTTGCAAATGTTTCCTTTTTCCTTTTGATTAGGCTCACAATATCTCTTATTATCCCAGGTTCCAGAAGCGTGCCATACTTGTCCTTCATCCTCACAGGAGGCAGGCATCTTTTATACCAGGAGCTCATTCAGACCAGAAAATCAACACGGTCACATCTTGTTACCTTGGCAGAACATGCAATGTTTTTTGGGTGATTAACTCTAGTAATAAATTACTTTGTTTTTACCTGTAAACTAGTGGTACAAAGTAGAAATTTAGCATTTGTACAGCTGGCCAGATCTTTAAAAGAAAAGAAAAAAATAGTTTTACAACTTTTACTATAAAGGATAGATTTTAACTTGCACAATTGAAAACAAAATCATGTGGATACCTTCTGCTGTGGAAAGCATCAATACTAAAGATAATCATGCAATGTTACAAAGAATTCAGAGTACAGAAATGGGCTATTTGGTCCAATAAACTGTCTTGCCAATAAACTGTGCTAGTTTATCAGCAACAAAAGATGACTTCATCTAATCCTATTAACATATTCTCAGATTTGTTACAATGTGAGGAGCCCATTATAAACCACTGGAAAATGTGGGAAAGAGTTGAGGATGAGGCCTGGACACAAGTTACAAAGGTTTGCAGTGATAACACTATTACCATAATGGGAAACTTTAATTACCATAAGGTAGATCGGAAGAGGTTACAAGCGATGATCAAAATGAAAAAAAGTTTATTGAAGGTTGCTGGAGGACAAGTGAGCAATCTGTAGGTAGCTGAATACTTGGGAGAAATAATGGCTATCACCAAACAAAACCCACGTTAAAAATAAACAAAGGAAATAATGAAAGGAATTTAGCTAATTTTAGTTGGATGAAAGGTGACCAGGTGAAACAAAAACAAAAATCCTTGGAAACAATCAGGTACGGTTTCATATGTTGAGAAACCAATACAGCACTTTGGGTGCTGAACCTTTCAACAAGATGAAAAACATGTACTTATAGAGAACCTTTAAAGTAGCAAAATGTCTCACGGTGGGCGGAATTCTCCGCAAGGCCTGACGCCGTCGTGAAACCCGGAGAGGTTCACGACGGCGTCGGAGGCTGCTCCTCGCCCCCTATTCTCCCCCCCGCCGGGGGGCTAGGAGGGCCGTGCCGTAAATCTCGGGCGCGGGGCCTTGTCGCTGGCGTTAAGGCCCGGCCCGCCGAGAGTGACGCGGCCGGCGCGCCTAATGACGTCCCCCACGCATGCGCGGTTGCCGTATTTCCCTCCGCTGCGCTGCGACGTGGCGACTTGATCTTGCGGGGCGGCGGAGGGGACGCCGGCCCGACGATCGGTGGGCACCAATCGCGGGCCAGTCCCCTCCCGAGCACGGTCGTGGTGCTCACTCCCCTCTCCGCCCCCCACAAGCCACAAACCAGCTTTTGGTGCCATGTTCACGCCGGCAGCGACCAGGTGTGGTTGCCGCCGGCGTGAACCGGTCGGGAACAGCAGGCCGCTCGGCCCATCCGGGTCGGAGAATTGCGGGTCGCCGTGAAAAACGGCGGCCCGCAATTCTCCAAGCGGCATGTCGCGTTTTTTGGGGGGGGGGGGGGGGGGGGTGCCAGAGCGGCCCTCCCGCGATTCTCCCACCCGGCGTGGGAGCGGAGAATCGCGCCCGGTATGTCACAGAAACATTAAATTGATGCTGGATCACACAAGGGGATGTTGGACAGTTTCGCAAAAGCTTTGAGAGGTGAGAGATTTAAGGAGGATGATGCTCCAGTGTGTAGCGCTTGACTACTGAAGGTAAAATCACCAAAGAGGAAATGGGGGGGGGGGGGTTTAGGGCTGGAGGTGATCTCTGGCCTCTTTTCTCTAACATTTCCAGTGGGATTCATATACTAGATACAAGGATGAAAAGGTCAGTGACTGAGACTGGCACCATTGTGGGCTACATTGCTGAGTTGGCAATACCACTTAAAAACTCAACAGAAGAATTTAAATGGATATTATTACTCACATAATAGTTTGATACTAATATATCTTTATAATCCTGAAAAAGAGAACAAATAGTCAAAATCACTTTATAAAATTACAATTACAAAAAATTTGTAAACGTCCTCAAATTGTACACTTGAGATACACGAGATGAAAGCAAAATACATCTGGTTAAACTTTAATACTGACGTGGATACCTCGCTTACCAAGTGGAATTTATGTTCCTCTCAGAAACGTGTCATTGTGTTCCAAAAATCCATAGAGAACAAGCACTAGCAGATGATCCTATTGGATTTTGACCTGTGTCAGCCATGTCTGAGTGGTGGTACTCAACTGCAAATTGAAAGGTCATGGGTTCATCCCCTACTCCAATGACTAAGTATATAACCTAAGCTGATACTTAGTGCAGTACTGAGAGTGCTTTATATTGTTGAAGATGCAGTTTTTCAAACAAGACTTGAAACCATGCTACCATTTCAAAAGATTCTACGGCACTATTCAAAGAGGAGAGGAGTGTTCCCCATGCCTTGGCCAATATTCATCCCTCAACCAACACATAATTTAAACAAATTGTCTAGCCACTCATCTCATTGTTATTCATGACACCTTACTATATGGATATTAGTCATCATTTCCTGGCAGGAAATAGAAATTTAGTCTTAACTCCCCATTTGGTGGTGAAGTGCTTTGGGTCATCCCAAGTTTGCGAAAGGAACTGTACAATGCTAAATTCTTCCGTTCCTATAATTCACCATTAACACAGCAGGTTCCTAGTGCATTTAAGGTCAAATAGGGTGTGTGTAGGTATATCTTTATGATATGTTAAAAATGTACCGTTCATACTTCCCATCAACGATCATCATTCCTTATATTCTCATTTACCAGGGTACCAAGTTATTCAAACATATTGTGTTGTAATTGCGCTCCCTCACCTGTTAGTACAATGCAGCACACTTGTTTTGCATCTCCCAACGCCTCAGTCTATGTGGCATTCTATTCTACTTCTCAAATTGGCAATGCTTTTTCTAACATATTCCCCTGTACAGTGTAGATTTTAAAAATCCTCGCTAAAAAGTGGTACATATACACATTTTGTGAAAACAATAAAGAATTTTCTTTTTTTTCAGATTGCATCAGTGAATTTTTCCCACCTCTGCTCCTATTACCTAATTGCTGTTATGTATTCTCCTAATTTTTCCTTTTCTTCCCTTCATCTTACAGATTAGATGTCAAACCTTTTCTAGGTGGATGTACAAAAGTCCTATCACACTTTTTCGGAGGCGAGCAGGGTTTCTCTTGGGGGCTAACATTCGATCCACCAGCATCAGCAGAGTCCTCAGATAAAATCTCGGCTATTGGGATTCTGGTGTGCAAATTGACTTAGTGATTAGACTTCAAAATGTCATTCATTGGCTGAGCATGGGGATGTAAAAGGTGCTATATGGATACCATTTTAAAAATATTTTTATGATTTCACTTGCCCGACAATAAATCAACAGTAATCAGACGGAAAACAAATCACTGAGCAATAGATAGATCAAATGTTTCTCACTCAAGCACACCACAGAGTACCATTTTTTCCTCTTTATTCCTGGACCACTTATTAAGCAGTTGGAGCATGTTGCCCAATGATTTTCCATTTATTCATACAAAAGAGGCCTTTCAGCCCATCAAGCCCAAAAAACTACTCCAAATCTACACTAATCCCACTTCCCAGCACTTGGCCCTTAGATTGAATGTTATGACATTTCAAGTGCTCATCAATTTGTGAGGTTGCCTGCCTCAACTACCCTCCTAGGCTGTGCATTCCAGCTTTCCATCACCGTCTGGATGAAATGTTTTCCCTCAAATCCCCTCTAAACCTCCTTGCATCTTAAAATCATGCCCCCTTCTTATTGACCCTTCAAATAAAGGGAATAGCTGCCTTCTGTCTACCCTGTCCATGCCCATCATAATAATCATAATAATCAGGTGCCCTCTCAGCTTTCTCTGTTCCAAAGAAAACAAACCGAGCTTATTCATCCTCTGTTCATTGCTAAAATGCTCCATCGCAGACAACATCCTGGTAAATCACCTCTGCACCCTCTCTTAGCTCTGGTCAGACCCCATTTGGAGAATTGTAAGCCGTATCTAAGGAAGGCTGTGCTGGCCTTGGAAAGGGTCCAGAAGAGGTTCACAAAAATTATCCCTGGAATGAAGAGCTTGTCACATGCGGAACAGTTGAGGATTCTGGGTCTGTACTCGTTGGAGTTTAAGAAGGATGAGGGGGTATCTTATTGAAACTTACAGAATACTGCGTGGCTTGGATAGAGTGGACGAGGAGAGGATGTTTCCACTTGTAGGAAAATCTAGAAGCAGAGGACACAATCTCAGACTAAAGGGACGGTCCTTTAAAATAGAGATGAGGAGAGATTTCTTCAGACAGACAGAGGGTGGTGAATCTGTGGAACCTTTTGCCACAGAAGGCTGTGGAGGCCAAATCACTGAGTGTCTTTAGAACATAGAACAGTACAGCACAGAACAGGCCCTTCGGCCCTCGATGTTGTGCCGAGCAATGATCACCCTACTTAAACTCACGTAACCCGTATACCCGTAACCCAACAATCCCCCCATTAACCTTACACTACGGGCAATTTAGCATGGCCAATCCACCTAACCCGCACATCTTTGGACTGTGGGAGGAAACCGGAGCACCCGGAGGAAACCCACGCACACACGGGGAGGACGTGCAGACTCCACACAGACAGTGACCCAGCCGGGAATCGAACCTGGAACCCTGGAGCTGTGAAGCATTGATGCTAACCACCATGCTACCGTGAGGCCCCGACAGAGATAGATAGGTTTTTGATCAATAAGGGGATCAGGGGTTATGGGGAGAAGGCAGGAGAATGGGGATGAGAAAAATATCAGCCACGATTGTATGGCGGAGCAGACTCGGTGGGCCGAGTGGCCTAATTCTGCTCCTATGTTTTATGGTCCTATAGTGCAGTCACATCATTCCTATAGTGCAGTTACCAGAACTGCACACAATACTCCAGCCTAACCAAAGTCTTGTACAGCTCTAACATAACCTCCCTGCTCTTATAATCTGTGCCACGACTGATAAAGCATGTGTTCCATATGCCTTTTTAAGTTCCCTAACACACCTGTCCTGCAGACAAGCACCCCAAGGTCCCTCTGCACCGGACTGTCCTGCCATTCATTGAGTACGCCCTTGTCATGTTACTCCTTCCAAAGCTCATCACCACTCAATTTTCAGGGTGAAATTCCAAATGCCACTGATCTACCCCTGTGACCAATCTGTCCATATCACCCTGTAACCCAAGACCTTCTTCTTTAATGTCAACCACCCGTTGAATCTTTGTGTCATCAGCACACTTACTTTTCATATATCGCAAACAATAAGGGACCCAGCACTGATTCTTGTGGTGTGCCACTGGATACCGGCCTCCAGTCACACAAACAGCATTCTACCACCATCCTCTGACTCCTATCACTGAGCCAATTCTGGATCTGACTTATCACGTTATCCTCGACCCCATTTACTTTACCTTCTTTATTAGTCTCCCATGTGGGACCTTGCCAAAGGCTTTGCTTAAATCCATATAAATTACATCAACTGCACTGTCCTCATATGCACTCCTGGTTACCTCCTCAAAATATTCAATTAAATTGGTTAGGCGCAAACTCCCTCCAACAAAGCCATGCTGACTATCCCTGATCAAACGTCGCCTCTCCAAGTAGATACATTCTGTCCTTCAGAATTTTCTCTAACACTTTCCCTACCACTGATGTGAGACTCACTGGTCTGTAATTTCCAGGTTTATTTCCATCCCTTCTTGTAAAGTAGAAGCACATTAGCTGTTCTCCAGGCCTCTGGCCCCTCCCCTTTGATCAGAGAGGAATTACAAATTTGATTCCAAGAGCCACAGCAGCCTGGGATACATCCGGACCCCGCCAAAACCTCCAGTACCTCCTCATTCCTCATGTCAAACTGCTCAAGAATCTCAGTCCCTCTGTCTGAATTCTGCACCCAAAACCTCCACCAAAATTAAGACAAACACCCTATTAATATCATCCAGCTCAATGCACAGATTAGCCCCTTGGTCGCTAATGGTTATCCTCTTCCCCTTGATATCTTATGGAATATCGTGGTATTTCCCCATATCCTACCGCCAGTGCTTTTACATGCCCCCTCTTTGCTCACCTAATTGCTTTTTTGAGCTGCCTCCTGCACTTTCTATACTCCACGAGGACCCCTGCAGATTTGCTCCCTTTGTACCTGTTAAAAGCCTCTCTTTTCCTTTCTATCCAGTCCTGACATCCAGGATTCTGTGGACTTATTGATGCAACATTTTACCCTAAAGGAAACCTGTACTCTCACCAATTCCATTTTGAATGTGCCCACTATTCTGCTGGAGCTGTACCCAGAAGTAGCTGTTCAGAGTCTACTTTGGCCAGATCCTGCCTTATTTGAATAAAACCAGCCTCACCCCCAATCCAAAGCCGTTTGCTGCAGATTTTTTTCCTTTCCATGACAAACTTAAAATGGACAGTGTTGTGGTCACTATCACTTAAATGCTCCCCCTCTGCTACCTTAAATATCTGTCCGGCTTCATTCCCCAGAACTAGGTACAGCACTGCAGCATTCCTTGTTGGACCTTCAATATGTTGATATAAATACTAACCAGGCCCGAGTCTGCTTAGCTTCCGAGATTGGGCGTTTTCAGACGAATATGGCCGTAGGCATATGTTGATATAAAAAGTTCTCTTGAATACATTTCAAGAAATCTGCTCCCTCTAAACCCTTTACAATGTGACTATTCTATTTCATGTTGGGAAAGTTGAAGTCCTTGAATGTAATTATTCTATTATTGTTTTAACACAGCATGAATTGTCTACTTATCTGCTCCTCTATTGCACGCTGACTATTTGGGGGTCTATAATACTCTCAGCAGTGTCACTGCCCTCTATCCACCCACAAAGCCCCATTTGAAGGCCCTTCTAAGATATTATCCCTCTTGCAGTAACAGACCCTCCTTAATTAATAATGCAACAGAACCTCCTCTTTTACATCCTCCTCTGTCTTGCCTGAAGATCTTATACCCCGGAATGTTAAGCACCCAGGCCTGTCCCTCCCTCAACCACATCCCTGTGATGGCAACAACATCACAACTCCATGTGTCAATATACACCCTTAACTCTTCTGTCTTACCTGTGATACTTCTAGCATTAAAGTACAGACCAACCAGCCTCGCTTTACTCCCTTGAAACTCAACTTAGTACTGTGTTCCTATTGCATTAACACTGTCTTTATCTACGAACAAAAATTTAAAAAGGGACCGATTGATGCAAGCACTGCCTTGATGTAGCATTAATTCACACAGATCAGAATATCTCAGATTTGATTTAATCTTTGCCGAGTTAATTCATATCAAACCAGTAAACTCTGCTTCCCTCGAGTAAAGAGAAATCGCGCGGGCTCCCAACTCCTGATATTATCAAGTGAATCTCCTGCAGGGGGGTAAATTTATTGAGCGAGGACAGTGCTATCTCAGCTGAAATAGCCTCCACAAGCGCTCTCTGTCAAAACTATCATCTGAAAGGAAACCAGTTCGGCAAGGTACCAAATGCTGCTATAACCCGTGGATAAGTAACCAAATGCAAACAGCATCTGCCAGAGACAAACAGAAAATCCGAGGTGGGAAAGAAATATCCAATAGCACTTTATGCATTTTGCTCTAATTACCTTAGTGGCTTTTGTTTTCTGTTCAGACAATTAAATATGTGAATATTGTTAAGCATTTACAACTTAAAAATACTTAGCACCAAAATGTGATCAGATTTGACTTGCAGGATTGGAATGTTTCCAGCTCTGACATTTTACATACTTCGGAATGGTGGTGGATAGAGGATTGGTTAATTAATAGAAAGTAAAGAGTGGGGATTAATGGGTGTTTCTCTGGTTGGCAATCAGTAGCTAGTGGTGTCCCTCAGGGATCAGTGTTGGGCCCACAATTGACATAGATGATTTGGAGTTGGGGACCAAGGGCAATGTGTCCAAGTTTGCAGACGACACTAAGATGAGTGGTAAATCAAAAAGTGCAGAGGATACCGGAAGTCTGCAGAGGGATTTGGATAGGTTAAGTGAATGGGCTAGGGTCTGGCAGATGGAATACAATGTTGACAAATGTGAGGTTATCCATTTTGGTAGGAATAACAGCAAAAGTGATTATTATTTAAATGATAAAATATTAAAACATGCTGCTGTGCAGAGAAACCTGGGTGTGCTCGTGCATGAGTCGCAAAAAGTTGGTTTCCAGGTGCAACAGGTGATTAAGAAAGCAAATTGAATTTTGTCCTTCATTGCTAGAGGGATGGAGTTTAAGACTAGGGAGGTTATATGCTGCAATTGTATAAGGTGTTGGTGAGGCCACACCTGGAGTATTGTATTCAGTTTTGGTCTCCTTACCTGAGAAAGGACGTACTGGCGCTGGAGGGTGTGCAGAGGAGATTCACTAATTAATCCCAGAGCTGAAGGGGTTGGATTATGAGGAGAGGTGAGTAGACTGGAACTGTACTCGTTGGAATTTAGAAGGATGAGGGGGGATCTTACAGAAACATATAAAATTATGAAGGGAATAGATAGGATAGATGCAGGCAGTTTGTTTCCACTGGCGGGTGAAAGCAGAACTAGGGGGCATAGCCTCAACATAAGGGGAATTAGATTTAGGACTGAGTTTAGGAGGAACTTCTTCACCCAAAGGGTTGTGAATCTATGGAATTCCTTGCCCAGTGAAGCAGTTGAGGCTCCTTCATTAAATGTTTTTAAGATAAAGATAGATAGTTTTTTGAAGAATAAAGGGATTAAGGGTTATGGTGTTCGGGCCAGAAAGTGGAGCTGAGTCCACAAAAGATCAGCCATGATCTCATTGAATGGCGGAGCAGGCTCGAGGGGCCATATGGCCTACTCCTGCTCTCAATTTTTATGTAATTTTAAAAACTTGCATTGGCCAAATGTTTTACAAGAAACAGTGACCCACATGTGTTGGGATACCACCAAATATCAACCATGTATTTTGTGCTAATGAGGGCAGGTGCAAAATAACAATATAAAAATCATCTAACTGCAGAATCCATAGAACCCCTACAGTGCAGATGGAGGCCATTTGGCCCATTGAGTCTGCACTGACTCTCCAAAACAGCCTCTACCTAGGCTGTGAAAGAAAACAATAAAAATGGCTCTCATAGCTCATGTGAGCAAGCTTTCAAGGTGTAAGTAGCTGATTTTAAGAAGATATTGGGAGTTGAATCAAAACACAGACCAAACTGGAAGTGTGTGATCATAAAAGGCAACTTTTCAGATATGTATTCTATAACTTGGTAAATGTAGTCTTCACCAGCAATCAATTCTCACAGAATAGTTCTCTCTATACCAAAGTGCGTTATGCCCCCAGGAATCAAAGCATCAAATTACATTATCAGCTGAAGGATGACATCTGATATAGACTGCTAGATAATCTCTGGCTTGGGATATTTATCTGCCTCCAAAACTACCTGTAGACCTTGTTGATTGAGTCAATTAATCACCCTCAGTGTAGAGTCCTGAGATTTTCTCTGAAATTGATACTGATGCTGTCAAATTTCCATCTAAAGCACAATGTCCTTTCCTGGAAAACGAATTTAGTGTAAAGGTTTCTCCTCTCTTGGTTTAAAACAGTAATCATTAGGATCTGTTCTAAAGGTGCTTGAATCATTGAACTATTGTAGTAATTCAATAGCAAAATATATTTAAAGTCAGCAAAAAGTAACAATGATTTGCCTTGCCAATAAATTTCACAGCATGACCGTGATGCATTGCTCACCATGACTGTCACACGAACCTGCCAATTTCTCAATTCTGAAATCTGATGGTCATTGTTATTAATAACAAACCTACAGGTGATCTAATAATAATAATCTTTATTAGTGTCACAAGGGGCTGTTTAGCACACTGGGCTAAATCGCTGGCAGGCCAGCAGCACGGTTTGATTCCCGTAACAGCCTCCCCGAACAGGTGCCGGAATGTGGCGACTAGGGGCTTTTCACAGTAACTTCATTGAAGCCTACTTGTGACAATAAGCGATTTTCATTTCATTTCATTCAAGTAGGCTTGCATTAACAATGCAAAGAAGCTACTGTGAAAATCCCTTAGTCACACACTGGTGCCTGCTCGGGTACAGAGGGAGAATTCAGAATGTCCAATTCACCTAACAGCACATCTATATCTGTTATTACTGCGGCTTTTCTGGGGGGAAAAAATTGCGAACCCATAGATTCCTGTCAAGGGGAGCTGCCAGAATTGACAATGTTGTGAAAATGGCAGATAAAAACCAATGCATAAAAGTCTGATGTGATACATCCATGTAAGAAGAATGAGAGACAGTAAACGATACATGAAGCAGAGTGACATGGCGGTATTTGTACGTAGGTTTTTTTGAAGGTGGAAGGATAGGTTAACAAAGCATATGGCACCTTGGGCCTTATAAAGTGAAAAGGTAAGAAAGTTCTGTAAAATCAGTGGTTCAGCCCTAGTTAGATGTTTCTGTCCAATTCTAGGCACCACACTTTAAGAAAGACATGATGTGGAGATGCCGATCTTGGACTGGGGTGAACACAGTAAGAAGACTTACAACACCAGGTTAAAGTCCAACAGGTTTGTTTCAAATCACGAGCTTTCGGAGCACTGCACCTTCCTCAGGTGAATGAAGAGGTAGGTTCCAGAAACATTTATATAGACAAAATCAAAGGTGCAAGACAATACTTTGAATGCGAGCATTTGCAGGTAATTAAGTCTTTATAGAGCCAGAGAGAGGGGTAACCCCAGGTTAAAGAGGTGTGATTTGTCTCCAGCCAGGACAGTTGGTAGGATTTTGCAAGCTCAGGCCAGATGGTGGGAGGTGAATGTAATGCAACATGAATCCAAGGTCCCAGTCAAGGTCATACTCATGTGTGCAGAACTTGGCTATAAGTTTCTGCTCTGCAACCTGTTTCTGGAACCTACCTCTTCATTCACATGAGGAAGGAACAGTGCTCCGAAAGCTAGTGATTTGAAACAAACCTGTTGGACTTTAACCTGGTGTTGTAAGACTTCTTACTAAGACATTAAATCTTTGAAAAGGGTATAACAGAGATTTATTCGTAGAATGGGTTCAGGGGTGAGGGACTATAGTTATAGTTGTTTGGTAGTACAGAAAGTGAACATGGGCATTGCTGAAAAAAGGAGACATGCTGAAGCATTTTATCTTTTACTTATCAGGACAATTCGCAAAAATATAAAATTAGAAACAAAGCAGCAATTTATACTGCGCGAGGAGCGAGCACTGATTGGTTAGCAAATGGACTCTGATTGGTAGAGGTACTGCCATGGAGAATGCACCAGTAACTGACAGTTGACAGTTAACTGCTCAGTAAGAAGTCATACAACACCAGGTGAGTGACTCATCTCATGAAGGAGTTGCAGCCGAAAGCTAGTGATTCCAAACAAACCTGTTGGACTTTAACCTGGTGTTTTAAGACTTCTTACTGTGCCCACCACAGTCCAATGCTGGCATCTCCACATCATCGTTAACTGCTCAGCTTTGTTTAAATTCAAATCAGGCAGGTTGACTCTGATTGATCAAGGTATTGCCCTGGGAACGGACCAAGAATTGGTTGTTGCCTAAACTTTAATTAATTTAAAAAAGCCCAATGTAAGTACATGCTCCTTTGTTTGCAAAGGACAGGGCCCTGTGTGGGAATATATATCGCTGCTAGCATGCATAAATGAACCACACCGTGAGCCTGACTGATGGTCTTAAATTAATTGTCAGCATAATTCTTAGGACTGTTTGAAAATGTTGACCAATCCCAGAATCGCATCTAATGTTGTGACACCATGGTTGGAGTTTTGCAAGCACAGGTTTGTTGGGTACAGTTAGTACTTTACCTGTTGCAAATGTCCGAATGGACACGCTGTTTGTCATAATCCTCCAGTCATTAGGACATACACCCTACACACCTACATCACACCAGCACTGAAATTCACATACTGCATCGTCTGATAGGCAACTTCTTTTTGGCTTGGCAGCAGCATCCTATTGATGGTGAACACCACTCATGTTGCTACTGCTTGGTTGCAGCGTAAAACAGCCAGCTTCACCTGTTGCTCACATTTTTGAGGTATCTTAAACTTCCCGGGAAATCTGGGGTAGACTGGGCACTTTGCAGGGCCAAAAGTGACAGCTTTAGGTCTATTCATCAGGGTATTCTGCAGATGGCTTTGGTGCGCCATATTTTATCAACAAGCTGACATGGTGAGCAAATGCTCAGGCCCCATTTATGAGGTCACAATAAGGCCAATCTTATAACTCATTGAACTGTAAGAATCCCAAACGTATATTGACCAGTGAAGATAGGACGGTAGTAGAGAACCCACTGACAGATGCCCAAACTAAAAATGTACTTTGAAAAAGATGGGGCAGATATGATAGGCCGAATGACCACCTTCCTACAATTCTACGTTGTCATGAAAGACATGTTTAGCAGGTAATTAATTACATACCAAATATATTGCATATAGAAACTAATTTAAACACCACTTGATGTCTTCAGAGGGCATCCAAGTATTAGGCATTCCAACACATTTTTACTTCCATAAACTGCACCATTTCTCTACTTTTTCTTCTGGAGTTCTCTGCCTGAAGGCAGGAGGTCCAATCTACAGCCTCCATCATGGCTGGGGCAAGGAGACAAGTCCCAAATCCATTCCAGCCAGATGCTGCTAGCATCAATCTGATCCCCACCAGCCTTCCAGCCCATTGAACTTACGACCCCCTGAAGGACTCTCAGTTGCTGTTGCAACATATGCATGTTGAAACCTGAAACTATAGATAGTGACGATAGAGGCTCCAATTGCTTTCCATCATATAGCTGACGAAAATCTCTCGCCCCTTACTGCCGGCCGTTGGCACATGTTGATACTCAACTTGTTTGGTACTGTTCGAACTGCACCATCCTTGGCCATAAAATCCAGGAGTGGGATTTGAATCTAGGGTTTCTGGCTCAACACTACTGCCCCATTGCCCATTTAAGGTGCCATTTTCTGATACTGTAGTCTCAGCAAGCAGCCTCACCCTGCACCCCTTCCCCCATTATCACTATGAATTATCAAAAACATTGTATAATGCATTTACAATATTGACTCTGAGGCCAAGCCTCCATGAAGGAACATAAACTTTAACCATTACTCCATAATTAATGAGAAGTTAAATAGTTTTTGATTTTTTTAAAAAAGTGCTTTTCTAAAAATATGTGTATGTGCTGGGGCAGAGATCACTAAAAGAAATTAAAAGTAAATGAAATATATATAAAAAATCATAGGGCACAGCGAGAGGTTATTTCCAAGAATTATGCATTATGTCCCATTCCCTTGCTCTTTCCCTTTGCCCTGAAACTTCATTTCTTTAAATATATATCCAATTGCATTTAGCTTTATAAAGCTTTTGTATTTTTCATGTACAGTACATAGTGTCCATGATGGATTGCTCTCAGCATTCGTTCCATACTCTATCGGGAGGCTGGTTAGATTTGTTATATACTTGGGAGTTAGATCTTCATGCAGTACACCAATAAAAAAAAAACTGCACCTAGGTAAAAATTTTAGTAATGTAAATATTACTTACCGTCTTTAACTTTAACCATACTTCTTCTGGTGTGTGTCCCCCCAGGAATGAAGCTACTGCAAGGAAACAGGCCAAGAAACAGGGAGCAAGTGCAAACTGGAAAGAAAAACACCAGATACCTTCCTTCAATTGACTTGACAAGTACAAGTGGCAGAGGAACACATATAGAACATAGCACATAGTACAGCACAGAACAGGCCCTTCGGCCCTCGATGTTGTGCCGAGCAATGATCACCCTGCTCAAACCCACGTATCCACCCTATACCCGTAACCCAACAACCCCCTCTTAACCTTACTTTTTAGGACACTACGGACAATTTAGCATGGCCAATCCACCTAACCCGCACATCTTTGGACTGTGGGAGGAAACCGGAGCACCCGGAGGAAACCCACGCACACAGGGGGAGGACGTGCAGACTCCACACAGACAGTGACCCAGCCGGGAATCGAACCTGGGACCCTGGAGCTGTGAAGCATTTATGCTAACCACCATGCTACCGTGCTGCCCCTAATATGACTGAGCTGAGAACCAGAGTAGTGAACTGGGTATGTTTCATGAAAGTGGCTTTCACAGTTTAAGAAAATTCACCTGTACACAATTAATACATGTCCATTCTGAAAATATTATATTTTACATAGATCTGTGCCAGCACAAGCGAGTACAGATTCACTGCAATGTTTTTATTCTTAAACATTGAAATCTGACATACAAACATGCAAATTAGGAGGTGTCAACCATTTAATAATAACAATAATCTTAATTAGTGTCACAAGTAGGCTTACATAAACACGGCAATAAAGTTCTGTGAAAATCCCCGAGTCGTCACACTAGACGCCTGTACACAGAGAGAATTCAGAATGTCCAATTCACCCAACAAGCACGCCTTTCAGGACTTGTGGGAGGAAACCAGAGGAAACCCATGCAGACACGGGGAGAACATCAGACTCTCCACAGATAGTGATCCAAGCAGAGAATCGAACCCGGGTCCCTGCCGCTGTGAAGAAACAGTGCTAACCACTGTGCTGTGGTGCCGCCCCTCTTCAAGCCTGTTTTGCCATCCAATAAGATCATGGCTGACCTGATTTTAACCCCAGTTTCACATTCCTGCTGACCCATAACCTTTCACCCTCTGGTTCGATCCCGGCTCTGGGTCACTGGCCGTGTGGAGTGTGCATATTCTCCCCGTGTTTGCGTGGGTTTCGCCCCCACAATGCAAAAGATGTGCAGAACAGGTGGATTGGCCGCGCTAAATTGCTCCTTAATTAGAAATAATGAATTGGATACTCCAAATTTATTTAAAAAGATGAGAAAATAACCTTTCACCCTCTTGATGATCTAGAATCTATTTACCTCTGCCTTAAAACATATTCAAAATTCTACCTCCACGTCTTTTTTGAGGAAGAGTTCTAAGGTTCATAACCCCCAAAGATTTCTCCTCATCTCGGTATTAAATGGGCCACCCCTGATTTTTAAACTAGCTTTAGATTTATCCACAAGAACAAACATCCTTTCCACCTCCACCCTGTCAAGTCTCGAGTCTTATATATTTCAAACAATTCACCTCTTACTCATTTTAACTCCAGATACAACCCTAGCCCATCCAGCTATTCCGCACAGGTATTAACCTAGTAAACTTCTGAAGCGGGATTCTCTGAGCCTTCCTGCCAAAATTGCGATTGGCGCGTGGCCGGAGAATGGGCGTCAAACCCGAGACCGGGTCCGACTCCGCTCCCGAGATTCTCGGCCGGAGAATCGCCGCCAATCGAGCGCGCGCGGTTGACGCGACGCTGGTCGAGGGCCATTGAAAGAGGCCCCTGCGGCAATTCTCCGAGTTCAGCGAGCCGCGTTACCGCCAGCGTGGTTCTCTCATGGTTCCACCCGGTGGCAATTCGGCGTGGCGGCTGTGGACTCAGTCCGCGACTGCCCTGGTGGGGGGCAGGCAGCCATGTCTCGTAGGGCAGCCGACAAAGGCCACCGCCATGCGCATGCACGGACCCCGACCGGAAGTGCAGGGTCCCATATCGACAGCTGGAGCTGCGAGGAGCACTCCAGGGACCTGCTAGCCCCCTGCAAATCGGAGAATCACCCTAACTTTCTCCAGGTAAGTCCAGAATGATTTGCATGCGTTTTTTCCCGGGTTGGGGACATAGTCCCATTATTGGAGAATCCCACCCCCGAACTGCATCCAGTGCACTTACATCCAACCTTAAATATGGTGACCAACACTGTGCACAGTACTCCAGATATGGTCACACCAATGCCCTGTATAACTGAAGCATAATCCCACTACTCTTGCATTCAATTCCCCTTGCAATAAACACTAGCATTCTATTAGCCTTCCTACATTACTCGCTGTATTAATGTAATGCCCATTAATGATTTTTGATTCATCTATTGGGACTCACTATTTAGATAATATACGTTTTTATTCTGTTCGTCAAAATGGACAATTTCACGTTCTCCCACATTATACTCCATTTGCCAGATCTTTGCCACACACCTAATCTACCAATATCGTTTGTAGCCTCATGTTCTCTTCACAACTTACTTTCCCGCCTATGTCATCAGCAAACTTAGCCTTCATACCTTCCATCCCTTAAGACAGTCATATGAATCATAATGAGTTGAAGCCCTGGTACCGGTCCTTGTGGCACACCACCCATTACATCTTGAGAACCAAACAATGACCTATTTATGCCTACTCGGTTTCCTGTTAGCTAGCCATTCTTCTAGCCATGCCAATATGTTACTCCCCATATCATGAACTTTTATTGTCCTCAATAACCTTTTATGTGGCCCTGATCAAATGCCTTTTGAAAATCTAAGTGGAGAACTTTCACTGCTTCCTCTTTATCCACAGCATATTACATCTTCAAAAAACGGCAGTAAATTGTTTAAACATAGAACAATACAGCGCAGTACGGGCCCTTCGGCCCTCGATGTTGCGCCGACCTGTGAAACCATCTGAAGCCTATCTGACCTACACTATTCCATTTTCATCCATTTGTCTATCCAGTGACCACTTAAATGCCCTTAAAGTTGGCGAATCTACTACTGTTGCAGGCAGGGCGTTCCACACCCCTACTACTCTCTGAGTAAAGAAACTGCCTTTGACATTTGTCCTATATCTACCACCCCTCAATTTAAAGCTATGTCCCCTCGTGTTGGTCATCACCATCCGAGGAAAAAGACTCTCACTGTCCACCCTATCTAACCCTCTGACTATCTTAGATGTCTCTATTAAGTCACCTCTCAGCCTTCTCCTCTCTAACGAAAACAACCTCAAGTCCCTGAGCCTTTCCTCGTAAGACCTTCCCTCCATACCAGGCAACATCCTAGTAAATCTCCTCTGAACCCTTTCCAAAGCTTCCACATCCTTCCTATAATGTGGTGACCAGAACTGCACGCAGTACTCCAGGAGCGGCCGCACCAGAGTTATGTACAGCTGCAGCATAACCTTGTGGCTCCAAAACTCAATCCCCCTGCTTATAAAGGCTAGCCCTATTAACCTGGGTGGCAACTTTCAGGGATTTATGTACCTGGATGCCGAGATCTCTCTTTTCATCTACACTACCAAGAATCTTGCCATTAGCCCAGTACTCTGCATTCCTGTTACTCCTTCCGAAGTGAACCACCTCACACTTTTCCGCATTAAACTCCATCTGCCACCTCTCAGCCCAGCTCTGCAGCTTATCTATGTCCCTCTGTATCCTATAACATCCTTCAGCACTATCCACAACTCCACCGACCTTCTTGTCATCTGCAAATTTACTAACCCATCCTTCTACACCCTCTTCCAGGTCATTTATAAAAATGACAAACAGCAGTGGCCCCAAAACAGATCCTTTCAGAAAATCATATTGATATTGCCTGATAACCTTGAATGTATTTATATGCCCTGTTAAGTCTTTAATAATAGGTTCTAACCTTTTCCCATACTTATCAAAATGTTACATTTGCAGGAAGGTTTTACTAATCATGCACACAAAGGACCACTTATAATCATATTGCAACACTTAATTAATTCAACGCATATAAATGTCACACTGAAAGAGTAAAATAACACCAAGAAAAGCCACATGATTAAATTGCTCTAAGTGGAAAGTCTTTCAATTCCTAAATTTAATACAATAAAGAAAACCATCTTCATAAATCACAGAACTAATACGGTGCAGAAGGCCATTTGGCCCATTGTGACAGCGCCAGCTCTCCAAACAAGCGCCATGGCTTAGTGCCATTTCCCTGTCTTTTCCTAATAAGAAAATAAGTTCAAGAACCCTCTCGTGACGACGCTCACCCTGTTCAGCTGGAGATAACTGAGGAGCTACTTAAAGAAAAAAAAAACTTTCACTGGGCAGCTTTACATTTTACTTTTGACTCAAAAAAAGACCAGAGAATAGTAAAGGCTTGCAAGTGAGAGTTTCATGAACCTTCCTTCAGTATTCCTTTAAGTCAAATGGACAACCAGGTTCCAATTCCTGACATTTTTATTTTCTGACTAGAGTAACATTAACTTTAAACGAGTTTTGTTATCATTTTCACATATCATTAATGGCTGAGACAAGGTACTGGGTGCAATATTGTACAAAAAGTAATATTCCGTAAAACAAAGATAAAGGGCGCGATTCTCCTCGCCCCACGCGGCCTGGGAGGGCCCCCCGACATTTTTTACGCCCCCCACAGTTCTCCCCCCCCCCAATCGGAAAAATCGGCGCTTGCCGTTTTTCACTGCGAACAGCGATTCACCGAGCCCGATGGGCCGAGCGGCCGGCCCTTCACGCCCGTTTCACGACGGTGGCAAACACACCTGGTCGCTGCATTCGTGAAACGGGCACCGGATGCCCATTTGGGGCATCTAGGGGCCCGATTGGGACGGGAGCACCACGACTGTGCTCGGGAGGGGACAGGCCCGTGATCGGTGCCCACCGATCGTCGGGCCAGCGTCCAAAATGGACGCACTCTTTTCCCTCCGCCGCCCAGCAAGATCAAGCCGTCACGTCTTGCTGGGCGGCTGAGGAGAAAGACGGCCACTGCGCATGCGTGGGTTCGTGCCGTCTGCGCAAAGTCATCCGCGCATGCGCGGGTTGGAACCGGCAACCCGCACATGCACGGATGACTTCACATTCTTGGCGTGACGAGGTCGCTGCCGGGAAAGGCGGAGGCCCGCTCCTAGCCCCCCGGGTGGGGGTGAATTAGGTGCGGGGAGCTGGCTCCGAGGCAGTCGTGAACCTCAGCTGAGTTCACGACGGCCTTCACGAATTCTGCCCCCAGCGGAGAATTCCGCGGAAAGTATGTTACACCATATTTTGTGAGGCAAGGCACCTGAAGTGAAGTTTCACGCACCGGCAGTGTAAATTGGGACTCGGGCAAGGAAGTCAGCACAATTGACAAGTTACATTTCTTCATCTCCATCGCGAAGTTCCTCAAGTTCACCCCATTGTACCCGCTTTCATTCTCACGTCAGTGATCTTTCCACCAAATTGGATGTCCTATTACATCCTCCCTCCATCCACTGATACAGAAACATTTGGCTATTTAGGGGCAAGAAGTCTCAATCTCTGTGCTAAACCCTTCTCAAATGCTAACTTTTCGACTATGCCTTTGGCCACCCTGTTAACTTTCTCATTTAGGTTTAGTGTTCATTTCACTTCTCTTGTAGAGTCAGAGGTCTACTGCACAAAAACTCATTTGGCTCATCACGTCTGCGCAGGTCAAAAACAATCACCTAAGTATTTTCTGTCAAGCTCTTTGGGATATTGTTCGAATTTACAGGTGCTAGATAAATCTAAATTTGTTGTGCTTTTCACATACTTACCTGATCAAGTAACATTTTCTTAAATGCCACTGTTTTGCTGTGTCCAACGATAATTTTATCGAGAACGTTATACCATACTCCAAGAACAGGCCCCTAAAGGGATTTAAAAAAAACTAAATTACTTAAATGACGTGAAAGTTGTAATTTGATAACACTGAATCAATAGTCAAAACTGTCCAAGTCATAATTGCACTAACTGCTGTACTTTCAGTTGATCTCTCTCCCATAGTTCCTATTGCTTAGAACAGAAAGCAGTCATACCAGCAAATAATTGCAAAAATGAAGTTATCTTCATCATGGCTAAGTAGCTGGCTTTTAAAGCAGACCAAGGCAGGCCAGTAGCACGGTTCAATTCCCGTACCAGCCTCCCCGAACAGGTGCGGAATGTGGTGACTAGGGGATTTTCACAGTAACTTCATTTGAAGCCTACTTGTGACAATAAGTGATTTTCATTTCATTTCATGTTAGATTACTTTTCACAGGTGATATCTTAGCTTGTTATGTAGAGTGTACTTAAGTTATCAACTGCTGCCAAGGAGTTACTGCACTTTTCCCCATATCTTTTCCTTACACTTATTCTCCTGAAAAGTGACTCATACTGCATTAAGGTTCCACTTGTCCAACAGACGATTCATTCATCATTTTTCATTATGGTATCATTTGAAGAATTACAACCCCAGGAACCATTAGGGACTGGAGATTTGTCAGTCTTTAATGGCAATGTTTTCTCTAGTGCTAGTTTCTTGCTGGCCTTTTCAAGTCCTTGATTCATTATTCGAAATAATGGGTGGGATTCTCCGTCCAGCGACGCCGGAAACCCGAATCGCGATTGGGCGGAGCATAGAGCCAGCCGCAAATTGAGGCTGTCGCTGGGCACTCAATGGAATCCAGTGCCTCGACAGCATCATGAACGTGTTCCACAGTGAGCGTGGACATGGAAGGTGTACAGTAAAGGCTGTTGGCATGTCACTAATTGCCCAAACCGGCATTCTCCGGTTCTCCCGGAATGCTCCGCCACCACCAGATGGAATTACCGACGGCGCGGTTCACTTGTGGTATTTAAAATCAGGAAACTGGTGTCAGGGGTGCTAACGAGGGGGGGGGGGGGGTGGTCAGACATGTTCCCAAAGGCATAGCTGTGGGCCACCAGTCCTTCCGCTGGATTGTGTGTGTGTGTGTGTGTGTGTGTGTGTGTGTGTGTGTGTGGGGGGGGGGGGGAGATAGTGGGGAGTAACCAGGGGATGGGTTGTGAGGTCGGCGTGCCTCCCCCGAAACCGAGGTGTCCTGGCATGGATGCCATCCACAGGTGGCAGCCTTCTTCCCAGCTCAGGGAACAGGTTGTGCTACCTCTCCTCCACAGCATCAATAATAGAACATAGAACACTACAGCGCAGTACGGGCCCTTCGTTCCTCGATGTTGCGCCGACCTGTGAAACCATCTGAAGCCTATCTGATCTACACTATTCCATTTTCATCCATATGTCTATCCAGTGACCACTTAAATGCCCTTAAAGGTGGCGAGTCTACTACTATTGCAGGCAGGGCGCTCCACACCCCTACTACTCTCTGAGTAAAGAAACTGCCTCTGATATCTGTCCTATATCTACCACCCCTCAATTTAAAGCTATGTCCCCTCGTGTTGGTCATCACCATCCGAGGAAAAAGACTCTCACTGTCCACCCTATCTAACCCTCTGACTATCTTATATGTCTCTATTAAGTCACCTCTCAGCCTTCTCCTCTCTAACGAAAACAACCTCAAGTCCCTGAGCCTTTCCTCGTAAGACCTTCCCTCCATACCAGGCAACATCCTAATAAATCTCCTCTGAACCCTTTCCAAAGCTTCCACATCCTTCCTATAATGTGGTGACCAGAACTGCACGCAGTACTCCAGGAGCGGCCGCACCAGAGTTATGTACAGCTGCAGCATGACCTTGTGGCTCCGAAACTCAATCCCCCTGCTTATAAAGGCTAACACACCATATGCCTTCTTAACAGCCCTATTAACCTGGGTGGCAACTTTCAGGGATTTATGTACCTGGATGCCGAGATCTCTCTGTTCATCTACACTACCAAGAATCTTGCCATTAGCCCAGTACTCTGCATTCCTGTTACTCCTTCCAAAGTGAACCACCTCACACTTTTCCGCATTAAACTCCATCTGCCACCTCTCAGCCCAGCGCTGCAGCTTATCTATGTCCCTCTGTATCCTATAACATAGAACGATACAGCACAGTACAGGCCCTTCGGCCCTCGATGTTGCACCGACATGAAAAAAACTAAAGGCCATCTAACCTACACTATGCTCTTATCATCCATATGCTTATCCAATAAACTTTTAAATGCCCATAATGTTGGCGAGTTCACTACTGTTGCAGGTAGGGCATTCCACGGCCTCACCACTCTTTGCGTAAAAAACCCACCTCTGACCTCTGTCCTATATCTATTACCCCTCAATTTAAGGCTATGTCCCCTCGTGATAGCCACCTCCATCCGCGGGAGAAGGCTCTCGCTGTCCACCCTATCTAACCCTCTGATCATTTTGTATGCCTCTATTAGGTCACCTCGTAACCTTCTTCTCTCTAACGAAAACAACCTCAAGTCCATCAGCCTTTCCTCATATATTTTCCCTCCATACCAGGCAACATCCTGGTAAATCTCCTCTGCACCCGTTCCAAAGCTTCCACGTCCTTCCTATAATGAGGCGACCAGAACTGTACGCAATACTCCAAATGCGGCCGTACTAGAGTTTTGTACAACTGCAACATGACCTCATGGCTCCGGAACTCAATCCCTCTACCAATAAAGGCCAACACACCATAGGCCTTCTTCACAACCCTATCAACCTGGGTGGCAACTTTCAGGGATCTATGTACATGGACACCGAGATCCCTCTGCTCATCCACACGACCAAGATTTTTACCATTAGCCAAATATTCCTCATTCCTGTTATTCTTTCCAAAGTGAATCACGTCACACTTCTCCACATTAAACTCCATTTGCCACCTCTCAGCCCAGCTCTGTAGCTTATCTATGTCCCTCTGTAACCTGCAACATCCTTCCGCACTGTCTACAACTCCACCGACTTTAGTGTCGTCTGCAAATTTACTCACCCATCTTTCTGCGCCCTCCTCTAGGTCATTTATAAAAATGACAAACAGCAACTGCCCCAGAACAGATCCTTGTGGTACGCCACTCGTAACTGAACTCCATTCTGAACATTTCCCATCAACCACCACTCTCTGTCTTCTTTCAACTAGCCAATTTCTGATCCACATCTCTAAATCACCCTCAATCCCCAGCCTCCGTATTTTCTGCAATAGCCGACCGTGGGGAACCTCATCAAACGCTTTACTGAAATCCATATACACCACATCAACTGCTCTACCCCTCGTCCACCTGTTCAGTCACCTTGTCAAAGAACTCAATAAGGTTTGTGAGGCATGACCTACCCTTCACAAAACCATGCTGACTATCCCTAATCATATTATTCCTATCTAGATGATTATAAATCATATCTCTTATAATCCTCTCCAAGATTTTACCCACCACAGACGTTAGGCTCACCGGCCTATAGTTACCGGGGTTATCTCTACTCCCCTTCTTGAACAAAGGGTCCACATTTGCTATCCTCCAGTCCTCTGGCACTATTCCTGTAGCCAAGGATGACCTAAAAATCAAAGCCAAAGGCTCAGCAATCTCTTCCCTGGCTTCCCAGAGAATCCTAGGATAAATCCCATCAGGCCCCGGGGACTTATCTATTTTCACCTTGTCCTGAATTGCCAACACTTCTTCCCTACGCACCTCAATGCCATCTATTCTAATAACCTGGGTCTCAGCATTCTCCTCCACAATATTATCTTTTTCCTGAGTGAATACTGATGAAAAGTATTCATTTAGTATCTCGCTTATCTCCTCAGCCTCCACACACAACTTCCCACCACTGTCCTTGACTGGCCCTACTCTTACCCTAGTCATTCTTTTATTCCTGACATACCTATAGAAAGCTTTTGGGTTTTCCTTGATCCTACCTGCCAAAGACTTCTCATGTCCCCTTCAGCATCCTTCAGCACTATCCACAACTCCACCGACCTTCGTGTCATCTGCAAATTTACTAACCCATCCTTCTACACCCTCTTCCAGGTCATTTATAAAAATGACAAACAGCAGTGGCCCCAAAACAGATCCTTGCGGTACACCACTAGTAACTGAACTCCAGGATGAACATTTGCCATCAACCACCACCCTCTGTCTTCTTTCAGTTAGCCAATTACTGATCCAAACCGCTAAATCACCTTCAATTCCATACTTCCTTATTTTCTGCAATAGCCTATCGTGGGGAACCTTATCAAACGCCTTACTGAAATCCATATACACCACATCAACAGCTTTACCCTGATCCACCTGTTTGGTCACCTTCTCAAAAAACTCAATAAGGTTTGTGAGGCATGGCCTACCCTTCACAAAACCGTGTTGAGTATCGCTAATCAACTTGTTCTTTTCAAGATGATTATAAACCCTATCTCTTATAACCTTTTCCAACGTTTTACCCACAACCGAAGTAAGGCTCACAGGTCTATAATTACCAGGGTTGTCTCTACTCCCCTTCTTGAACAAGGGGACAACATTTGCTATCCTCCAGTCTTCCGGCACTATTCCTGTCGACAAAGACGACATAAAGATCAAAGACAAAGGCTCTGCAATCTCCTCCCTGGCTTCCCAGAGAATCCTAGGATAAATCCCATCTGGCCCAGGGGACTTATCTATTTTGACATTTTCCAAAATTGCTAACACCTCCTCCTTTTGAACCTCAACTCCATCTAGCCTGGTCGACTGAACCTGAGTGTTCTCCTCGACAACATTGTCTTTCTCCAGTGTAAACACTGACGAAAAATATCCATTTATCACTTCCCCTATCTCCTCTGATTCCACACAGAACTTTCCACTACTATCCTTGATTGGCCCTAATCTTACTCTAGTCATTTTTTTGTTCCTGAGTGTCTCCAGCTGCGAACCTCGGTGTTGCTCTTCAGGGCGGCATCTTCTTGGCCAGAATTAGAGTGTGTGTGTGGGCAGTGGAATGCTTATATGCGGCTGCAGCTTGTTATGTTCTTGAGTGCCAGCCCCGACCCCGGCGAACCACACGCCAGCGTTCGTTGGAATTCGCCAAGAATCAGAGATGCGTTCAGGTCAGGGGGTGTCCAGTGTCATAGAACATAGAACAGTACAGCACAGAACAGGCCCTTCGGCCCTCGATGTTGTGCCGAGCAATGATCATCCTACTCAAACCCACGTATCCACCCTATACCCGTAACCAACAACCCCCCCTTAACCTTACTTTTTAGGACACTACGGGCAATTTAGCATGGCCAATCCACCTAACCCGCACATCTTTGGACTGTGGGAGGAAACCGGAGCACCCGGAGGAAACCCACGCACACACGGGGAGGACGTGCAGACTCCGCACAGACAGTGACCCAGCCGGGAATCGAACCTGGGACCCTGGAGCTGTGAAGCATTTATGCTAACCACCATGCTACTGTGCTGCCCCCATGCCGGATCTGGCCGGCGGGGGTGGGTACCCCCAATATCCGACACTGGGAGCCAGAAGCTATGGCCCATTATTCTTTCTAAAATTTTGTACAGGTTCACCATTTCATCTGGATTGTTGGATTATCTGCATTTTACCATAAAATTCAGCACCCCATTCATTTTTTATCGTTTTACCCACTTGGGCTGCAGCTTTTGCCTCCAGAACATAAACCCTGCTCTTCCAGATCACCCATATATCTCCATTCATATTAGAATTACTATATTTCAATTTTAAAAATAACACCTCGTTTATATTTACTGACACTGAATTCCACCTGGCATTTTTCTGACCATTCTCTGTATTGTTAAAATGATGGTAAGTTTAGGATGCCATCCTCATCTGTCGATCTGTCCACATCCGTGCCCCAGCCTATGCTTGAAAGCTCCTCCAGCCTGACAATCCCAATGGAAAGCTCCACTCCTTCAATTCTGGCCTCCTCAATTTTGCCCCGGCACTAATTGGTGATTTCCGCTGCATTGCATTGTCCTCCCTTCTAGAATTCTCGCACCTCTTTTGCTGCTTAGAAAAAATATTTTTAGAATCCCTTTTCAATCAAATGTTCCACCCCAAATTCAGATTTCAGCTCCTGGCAGTCTTCATCCCCAATCACTAGCTGGACAAATAGTTTGGGACATTTTTCTGCCAAAAGGACAACAAAAATAACTGTTATTGCGTGACATTGTGTTTTTCAACCACAAACTACCATCGTGCAGCATCATATTTGCAGCACTCTGATATAACTTACCACATAAATTAATCCAACAACGGTCATCCTGATCGTCCTCTTTGTGTCATGATTTGCAAATCCCCGCCGTTCAATCAGCTGTTGTGAAACTACGTCACTGCATCCAACTAAAGTACCTGCAAAATTGAAAAGCAATCATTAATGGCATTCAAAACCTCAGTATGAAAACTTGGTGCTTTAATCAGAGTTCGGCAACTAAATTCACATTAGTCAGGTTTTGCAGGTATTTAACAGCTGCATGCATATACAAGCAAATGTTGCACATGAGCATACACCCATTTTAAAAAAGATTTATTGTATTCTTGTAACCCCTTGCCATTATACAAATGCAGTCAATATGCAATTTTATTCATACAACAGTGATTTTAGCACTGATTATATAGCACATATTTTAATGCAGAACTTAGTTTTGCGATAATTTAAATGTTTGCAAGTTCATAAAGTACTCCTTCAACTGAGCGCTTATAAGTCACACTTGAACAAGCTACAGAAGCCACCCAGGTACGACTTTTCTCTCATTATTCAACCTTTCAATGGGAGGTATGGTGGGTTGTCTTAAAGGTTGATCAGGCTAGGCTCGTATCTGCTGGAGTTTAGAAGAGTAGGAATTAGCTTAAGTCATAAGACCATAAGACATAGGAGCAGAATTTGGCCATTCGGCCCATCGAGTCTGCTCCACCATTCAATCTTGACTGATATTTTTCTCATCCCCATTCTCCTGTCTTCTCCCCATAACCGCTGATCTCCTTATTAATCAAGAACCTATCTATCTCTGTCTTAAAGACACTCAGTGATTTGGCCTCCACAGTCTTCTGCGGAAAAGAGTTCCACAGATTCACCACCCTCTGGCTAAAGAAATTCTTCTTCATCTCGGTTTTAAAGGATCGTCCCTTTAGTCTGAGATTGTGTCCTCTGCTTCTAGTTTTTACAGAAACATCTTCTCCTCATCCACTCTATCCAGGCCTCGCATTGTCCTGTAAGTTTCAATAAGAACTCCCCTCATCCTGCTAAACTCCAACGTGTACAGACCCAGAGTCCTCAACCGTTCCTCATATGACAAGCTCTTCATTCCAGGCACCATTCTTGTGAACCTCCCCTGGACCCTTTCCAAGGCCAGCACATCCTTCCTTAGATACGGGGCCCAAAACTGCTCACAATACATCAATTGGGGTCTGACCAGAGCCTTATATAGCTTCAGAAGTACATCCCTGGTCTTGTATTCTAACTCTCTCGAAATGAATGCGAACATTGCATTTGCCTTCCTAACTGCTGATTGAACCTGCATGTATATAAAATAATATATAATAATCTTTATTGTCACATGCTACTGTGCTGCCCGCTGTATAGGAGACTGTTAATGAGCCCATGGTGTTAAGGGTAAGATCCTGGCATGGACAGAGAAATGGCTGACTGGCAGAAGGCAGAGAGTGGGGATAAAGAGACCTTTTTCAGGATGGCAGCCGCCGACGAGTGGCGTGCCTCAGGGGTCGGTGCTGGAACTACAACTTTTCACAATATACAGCAACAATCTGGAAGAAGGAACTGAAGGCACTGTTGCTAAGTTTGCAGATGATGCAAAGATATGCAGATGGACAGGTGGTATTGAGGAAGCAGGGAGGCTGCAGAGGAACTTGGTCAGGCTAGGAGAGTGGGCAAAGAAGTGGCAGACGGAACACAATGTGGAAAAGTGTCAGGTTATGCACTTTCGAAGGAGGAATGGAGGCTATACAATTTTCTAAATGGGAAAATGTTTAAGAAATCAGAAGCATCAAGATTCTCTTAGACCTGTTGCTTCACAACGCCAGGATCTGCGCCAGGGTCCCTGGTTTGGTTACCGGCTTGGGTCACTGTGTGCTTGGAGTCTGCACCTTCTCCCTGTGTGGATTTGCACCAGGTGCTCTGGTTTCCTCCCACAAGTCCCGATAGACGTGTTAGGTAATTTGGTCATTCTGAATTCTCCCTCTGTGTACCCGAACAGGCGCCAGAATGTGGCAACTCGGGGCTTTTCGCAGTAACTTCATTGCAGTGTTAATGTAAGCCTACTTGTGAGCCTACTTGTGACACTAATAAAGATTATTATTGTCAAAGGTCTTCTGTAAATCTAAATAAATCACGTCCACTGGTTCTCCTTTGTTTAACTTCCTTGTTAACTCCTCAAAGAACTCGAACAGATTTATCAGACATGACCTCCCCTTGATGAAGCGGTGCTGACTTAATCTATTTTACCATGCACTTCCAAGTACTCCGCAATCTCATCTTTAATAATGGATTCTAAAATAATTCCAATGATCATAGTCAGGCTGACCGGCCTATAATTTCCTGTCTTCTGCCTCCCTCCCTTCTTGAACAGTGATGTTACATTAGCCACTTTCCAGTCCTCTGGGACACTTCCTGCCGCCAGTGATTCCTGACAGATCACCACCAACCTCCACAATCTCCTCAGATATCTCTTTTAGAACCCAAGGGTGTAATCCATCCGGTCCAGGTGATTTATCCACCTTCAGACCTTTCAGTTTCCCTAGAACTTTCTTCTTAGTAATGGTCACTGCACTCACCTCTGCCCCCTTGTTCTCCTGAGATCTAGCATCCCATTGGTGTCTTCCACTGACTGATGCAAACTAAGCATTCAATTCCTCTGCCACTTCTTTGTTTCCTATCACTACTTCTCCAGCCTCATTTTCTAGTGGTCCAATGTCTATTTTTGCCTCTCTCTTGCCTTTTATATATTGATAAAAAACTCTTCCTATCTTCTTTTATATTACTAGCTAGCTTACACTCATATTTCATCTTCTTCCCCCTTATTGCTTTTTTAGTTGTCCTCTTTCACTTTTAAAGGCTTCCCAGTCCTTTGGTTTCCCACTAATCCTCGCCATTTTGTGTGCTCTTTCTTTTATGCTGTCCTTGACTTCCCTTGTCAGCCATGGATGCCTCACCCTCCCCTTAGCATGTTTCCTCCTCCTTGGGATGAATTTCTGTTGTGCCTCCCGAATGACCCCCCCCCCCCAACCCCCCAACCCCCCAAACTCCTGCCATTGCTGTTCCACTGTCTTCCCTGCTCGGCTCCTGTAATAAGTCCAAGGAGGAAGATGTCCCGTCATCAGAATTCCTTTTATTTACAAACCCAACAGCTGAACAACCATGACCATTCAGTCTGCTGCCTACACCTGGAGTGCAGAGGACCGGACACTCCCTGTTATATACACAGAAATGGGTTCCCTGATTGGGCCACTAATCAGGGAACTCGTATTCTAATTGGCCAATCTCAAAGGCCTGGCCTAAGTCATTACACCCCTCCCCACCAAAGTCCGAGGAGTCCTCATGACTCATGGATCTCCTGCTTCGTTTTTGCACCGGGTCCGGCTCCTCCACTTCAGCCTCCGACATAGGGAGAGTATAACGGCTGGGTGCCCGTCTTTTCCGATGTGAGCGCCTGAGGAGCTGTTTCCCCCTTTCCTCCCGCGGCAGGGCTACAGCTGCGGCATCATCCACGGTGTCCATATCTGAGTCCGATGTCCTGACCAGTAGTGTCGGAGGGGCGTGAAGAGTTTGTCGGGGAGGACACGAATCTGAGGCCCGCTCCTGGTCCAGGTGTTTCTTTATTACATGTTTTCCCACACGTATCTAATCGTTTTATTTCCATATCGACTTTATGCTTTAATGCGAAAGATACTGGTCGGGCCTTGTAGAATTTTGGGACTGCCTCTGGATCTACATGCGATGTCGCCTTTGCTCCCTTTATTGTTCCGAGCCCTTCTCAGAAAAATTTGGGTATTTGCACAGGAGTTCACTCAGGCGGCCATTTCCCAGCTGGAAAATGTTTACCCAATCCAGCTGGATCTCTTTTAGCCAGTTTCGTCCCAATAAGCTTGGCCCCACACCTTTCACCACCATTAAAGGCAGCCTAACCAGTTGCTCTCCATAAGCCGCAGTTACATGCGTTGTGCCCAACACTCTCAGTGGTTGCCCTGTGTATGCCCTCGGTTTTGCCGAGGTCCTGGTTAGGAATAAGGGTTGGAGTCCAGTGCGATTTTTATTGAATACTGTTTCCCCTCTATCACTGATACGGCTGCTCCAGTGTCGACTTCCATCAGTGTGGGACGTTCATTCAGCCTTATGGATAATTTAATGGGTTTTGATTTCACCATTGTTATACAATTTAGTTGTTCCTCATTGGGAGGTAGGTGGGGTTTGGACAATGAAATCAAGGATATGCGAAAAGGATGAGAAAGTGGAGTTGATGTTAAATATCAGCCAGGATCTTACTGAATGCTTAGTGTCTGTGGTTTATAGACAAAAGAAAAGTCTGACCAAATTCTCTTCACAGATTCCCCACCAAATTGGTTCAAATTGAGCCCAGACCCCAGGAATGAAAAGTACAATATGTTAATCCACTCTGCCCTGAAACTCTTAGATTAACTTTGTGTATCTCTAGTCTTTGTATCTTCATTATTTTCATGCATAAATGCTGCCTTGTCTACCTCTCTGATAATAGTTTCACTGTGAGCATTTGAATGAATGTACATTTAATATATACACAATAAATAGCGGAGGTCATTTTATATAAAGAACACTGGTTTTAAATAAAAGACTGATTGACTTTTGTGAAACAGCTGCGAAAGTAAAAGGCATTAGCAGCGCCCAGTCCTGGATGAGCAGTAATTTCCTCCAATTACGTATCGGGAAGACCAAAGCCATTGTCTATGGTCCCCACTTTAAACCCCATTTCCTAGCTACTGAGTCAATTCTTCTTCCTGGCCAACTGCCAGAAGCTGAACATGTCTGTTCACATCCTTGGTGTCATATTTGACCCAGAGAGTAGCTTCCAATCACAGTCATTCCATTTCTAAAATACCCATTTTCTCTATCACATGATGGGCAGTATGGTAGCACAGTGGGTAGCACTGTTGCTTCACAGTGCCAGATTCTAATCCTAGCTTGGGTCACTATCTGTGCGGAGTCTGCACATTCTCCCCGTGTCTGCGTGGGTTTCCTCCGGTGCTCCGGTTTCCTTCCACTAGTCCCGAAAGAAGTGTTGTTAGGTCATTTGGACATTCTAAATTCTCTCTCCGTGGACCCGAACAGGCGTCGGAATGTAATTTAAGCACACTTGTGATAATAAAGATTATCATCTATTGCTGCCCCTGCCTCAGCTTACCTACTGCTGAAACCCATATCCATGACTAGCTTACCTCTACGCTGGACTATTACAACGCACTGTTGGCCAGCCTCCCACCCTCTGCTCTCCATAAACATGAGGTCATCCAAAACTCTGCTGCCATATACTAATTTGTACCAAATCCCATTCACCCAAAATTCCTGTGCTCGCTGACCTGCATTGACTCCTACTTAAGTAATGGCCTTATTCCAAATTTCGCTCCTTTTTTTCAAAATACCTTCATGGCCTTGTCCTCCAGATCTCAGTCAGCTCCACCAGATCCACAACCCTCAGATATTTGCACCTCTCTAACCAGTCTTTTGAATATAACGATTTCAAGTGATCCACCATTGATGGAATATCTTTAGCAACCAAGGCACTAAATTCAGGAATTCCTTCTTTATACCTCTCCATCTCTCTCTACTTTGCTTTGCTCCTTAAGACACTTCTCAGAACCTGCTTCTTTCGCCAAACCTTTGGTCATCTGTGCTATTATCACCGTATATCATTCTGACACATTGTGCTTCATAGCACTCCTGCGAAGTCCCTTTGGATATTGTATGTTAAAGGCATTATACAAGTCCAAGTTGTTGTTGAGTAAGCCGAACATCGGTATAACTAATTGAGCGAGAATTGTGCCAACTGAATGCTAGCAATTAAATACTGATCTCAATATACAGTTCTGTGATTTTAGGTAAGGTCCATTCTATCAGTAAAAGTAGTTTTAATGAAATATCAGTAAAGTTGCGTGAGACATACATTTAACAAGGGACAGGATTTGACATTTGTATCGAATATCCAAATGCAAATGTTTATATTTTATAACATTTAAAAAAAAAATATGAATTTAAAATAACCAATTTTTTTTCCAATTAAGGGACAATTTAGCATAGCCAATCCACCTACCCTGCACATCTTTTTGGATTGTGGGGGTGAGACCCACGCAGACACGGAGAGAACGTGCAAGCTCCACATGGACAGTGACTGAGAGCCAGGATCAAACCTGCGTCCTCGGCGCCGTGAGGCAGCAATGCCAACCACTGTGCCACCCATATTTTATAAAATTTAAGAACAAAAACTGCTTCCTATTCATCTATATGACAATTTGACTTAGTAGCTCATACAACTATGCAAAAATCAGAGTGTGTACCGCTCATCAAGCTAATTATCTAAAGTAAAGGTCAATGTAATATTTAACATCCTATCTATGTTTGCTTGACTTGTTGTAACTATTTTTGAATAGTCCACTGAGGATGTACGCTATTAAACAAGCAAACAGAAGCAAATGCCCCCACTGACACTGGCTCAAGCTGCAATTTGTCAGTGACATATGGGTTGTGTCTGACACGAGCAATGTCATTTTTGGCAGGGGAAGCTTGCATCCTGTCAGGGCAAATGGCAGTTATCTATCAAAGCAATTACAATGTAAATTTATGACCTTGTGTTTTCTGTCAAAATGACAGTGTCCGCCTTTTGAACAATATACAACTCCTTTCAGTGTCTTGCAAATATACTTGAAACAGCAACCAACTGAGTGCAGCAGCTAGCAAACTGAAAGCACATGTATAAACTGCAGAAAACAGGGCAGCACGGTGGCCTAGTGGTTAGCACAACCGCCTCACGGCGCTGAGGTCCCAGGTTCGATCCCGGCTCTGGGTCACTGTCCGTGTGGAGTTTGCACATTCTCCCCGTGTCTGCGTGGGTTTCGCCCCCACAACCCAAAAATGTGCAGAGTAGGTGGATTGGCCACACTAAATTGCCCCTTAATTAGAAAAAATAATTGGGTAATCTACATTTATAAAAAAAAAATAAACTGCAGAAAATGGGTTGAATTTTCCCAGCTCCGTGGGGACAGGAGCCTGAACGGGAAACGCAGCGTGTGGGGAAGCTATGCATGATGGATCCCAAATGCACTTCCACCTCCAGAGGAATTCCCAGAGGCAGGCTGAGACCAGGGTCAGCTGCCTACTCCACAGAGATGGGCAGCCAATTAAGGCAATTATCGCCATATTTAGGGACCACTTTGCGACAGTGCTGGTATTTTAATATTGTTGGAGGCAACCCCACCTCCCACCACTGCATTGTGTGCGGAGGTTGCCAGCCTTTTTGATGGCAGAACAGGTGACTACTGCAGCCAGTGACAGCCATAGGAATCAATGGCTGCAGTGGCCTCTGCTTGGACTCCTGCAGACGGGGTTCCTCTGAGAGGCTCCAACGCACTTTCCTACCTACCTCAGCAGTGCCCATTTTACCAGGTGTGGGGCTGACAGCCTGACAATGAAGATATTTGGTCATCCAGTCCCCTGCTTTACTTGCTATCCTGAATTAGATGAGATTCCAGACGGTGGTTTATTAATTGCCGGACTCCAGGCGGTGGCCTAGTAATTGGCCGTCTCCCCGGAACGATCGTACCGGTCACCCCACCAGTCACTTCCGTATTGCTGACAGGGAATTGAGACTGACGTTTGGATGACGATCCAACTGTGAAAACCAGCTCTTCAACACAGCAACATAACTTTTGTTGAGACTAATTTTTATTAGGGTACAAAGGGGCAGGTGCAGGGGAGCATGTGTTTTATCTCATGTTAAATAGGACAGAAGTGATGACAATCCATTACAGTGGCCAAAACATCCAAACAAATTGAAGATTTTTTTACAAACTTAAAAAAAAATTTCAAACAAAATTAAGTATCATTGTCAAAGCTCTTGTCAAAAGTACTGCTACCTCTGAGGCATTCTTTTAACATTTTAGTCTTTATGCTTTAGAATGATGGCGCATTTTGATTTTTATTCAATGACATTCCATTTAGAAATTACATTTATTGAATTAAGCTGCGTTTTCATGTAACTAGTAGTTATTTCTAAAGATTCCATTCAACTTAATAATACAAACCTCTGTTCTGAAACGAAAATGCTAATGATATTCATTTAGAGTTGCAGATTTTCCCATTTTCAGTGTCACTGAATTTATTTCTGTAGAATGTTTATACATGATCTCCTGTCTTCATTAACTATAAAATTTAGAACCTGTTGGAGGGTGCAATGCACAAAAAATGGTCTTAACTTGAACTTGAGAAACTCTAGATAACAAAGATTATCGGCAAAAATAAACGGTGTTGAAGCTTGATTTTGTCAGTGATTTGGTCACTACCAGGCTGTGCCTATTTTTACCTTGGTCAGTTTGTGAATGATTATGGATTTATTTTACAAATGGGGAATTAGCAATGATAAGTCTATCAGAAACACAGGTAAGAGTATGTGCACAATTCTGGGTGCCTCTATATAGGGAAAAAATAACTTGCATTCATTCAGCATCTTTCTTAACCTCAGGACATCTTAATCTCCCTCACAGCTAATGAATTACTTTAGCCATGGTCATATTGCAAGAAACACATGTGGTGCAAACATTAGTTGTCACTTATCAGCCCAAGCTTCAATGTTATCCAGGTCTTGCAGCATGCAGACGTGAACTGCTTCATTATGAGGAGCTACAAATTGAACTGAACACTGCAAAGGACAGAAAACATCCTCTTTTCTAACCTTATGATGGAGGGAAGTTCATTAATGAGGCAGTTGGTTGGGCCAGGGAGACTGCACTGAGAACTTTCCAGTGAAGTCCTGAGGTTTAGTTGATTGCTTCCAACAGTCACAACCATATTTCTGTCTGCTAAGCATGACTCCAACCAGTAATGAATTTAACAGCTAGATCTGTCCCCCCATCCATTCCCAGTGACGTCAAATCTTTAAAATTTTACTTGTAATCCTCAATTCCACACTCACAATGGCTGCACTGATGTAAGCAACAGTCACTTTCACCTCATCTCTAGAATTCAGCTCTTTTGCCCATGCTTGGACCAAGGTCCCTCCCTTTCTACTTGTCATTTTAATTTACCTCAGTTGATTAGACAGCTGGTTCTTGGTACTGAGCGAGGCCATCAGCGGATGTTCAATTCCCATACCGGCTGAAGGCCTCACCTTCTCAACTTTGTCCCTCGCCTGAGGTCTGGTGATCCTCAGGTTAAATCACCACCAGTCAGCTCTTCCCCCTCAAAGGGTAAAACAGCCTATAGTCATTTGGGACTAGGGAGGATTTTACTTACAAGTATTCGAAAATAACTTTTTGTGATGTACAGTTATCCGTTGAGTCACCAGATGCACTCAATATCAGCCTTAGCTCAGGAGCAAGACTTCACCTCAGTCAGAATTGAATTTCTAGGTTCAAATCCTAGAGCAGGATTTGAACACATAATTTAAGGGGTAATCAATGTTTAGACATCCGCAAAAAGATATGAAGGTCTCCAGATGCTAACACCTCGACCAAGATTGACTACACATGCATCAGCAGCAAAAGGAGGACATCTCAACAAGATGTCCAGACTTCTCAAGGTGCTGACGTAGGCTTGGACCGCCACCATGTGTTTGGCATCCACCCAAAGCTGAAGAAGACAACAACCACAAAGTCACAATAGCCATTTGCAATGAAGAAACTGAAGGACAAGAACATCTCGGACACTTTCTGGCTTGTCCTCTCCAATAGATTTGAAGTACTACAGAGGTTGAGCAACTTTTAGAACAGTGGGAAATCTTCAAAAGAGGGATTAAAGAAAGCGTTGAATTCACCAGGGACAGAGGAGAGAAACCAACAAAGAAAGTTGGATCACTAACTCAATGTGGAAGTTGATTGATGAAAGAAAGCTGGTGAAGAGCAAGTGGTACCAAGAAAAGAACATTGTGAGAAGACGAGCAGTACAGAAGACTGGAGGCCGGAATGTGGGAGGGACACAACGAGGGAGTTAAAGGCAGTGGGCACAAGAATCAGTCAATCAGAATGACTGCAAGATGCTCTACAGAATTATACAGGCATTGAGCAACAGCACTGTACCAAGGGCAAGAATGGTAGGACATAATTGAGGGAGAAGTCTGGATACTAACCACAAGGCACAAGTCAGGAGCGTGATGGAATACTCTCCACTTTGGGAAGATCAGAGAGCATCTTCCACCAAGTCAACCCCTCTGCAGCAGTTTTATCTCACATTGCATCCATGGGAACAGACCGTAGAACAGAGCCTTGCGTTACAGAATTCCTCTGGATGAAACCCAACAATCAACAATGGTTTCATGGTCAATATTATTGAGACTAGCTTTTAATTCTATCTTTTCAATTCCATCACCTGCCATGTGTTTCCACAGCATCAGCCCAGGCCTCTGGATTTCTTGTCCAGTGACAATATTATATGCCACTGCTTCCCATCGGAGGCTTTGGAGAACTTTATTTCTTGGTTGACTGCCAAGATTTAAAACTTGAAACTTCTCAACCTTTGTTTAAAACAGTTTACGTGCACTAGTTCTAAGAGCTGCAGTGGTGCCAGCATCTGACATTTGGATTTATAAAAGACCAAATTAAATTGTACACTTTACCTTGACTTATTGAAATGAGTTCAGCCAGCATCGATGATGCATTCGGAACATTTTATAGCCAATTCTGCCAGAAACAATTTACTAGGGAGTGTAATAGTTATAGATTACATCTGAACAGAAGCAAATCTCAGATACTGTACATAGTTTATGGCACATAGTTTATAGCTTATCATAAATGAAATGAAATGAAAATCGCTTATTGTCACGAGTAAGTGATGAGCTGAGAGAAACACCTGCTATTTATTTAGAGATGGTTTCATCTATAAACACCTTGCTGCGGAAATCAAGGCAAGGCTTGCTATAAAGAAGTAGTAACCCATTTCCAGGTTAAATTTGCATGTCAAAACTATTAGGCGAGGAAATGATTTGGAAAGTTTTTCTTTGGTAGTTTCTCTCCACGGGAGCTCCCTTTCTCACCCTCAATTTCTTCTTTGTTTGAAGCACCGGCTGATATGTTGGAGTGTGTTCCATAGATGCTAACAATCTCTTTGTAACTAGCTTGTTGAGCCACCCTTCATGCATGAGTCTAGTCATAATGCCTGTGAGTTCGTCAAGATTGGAGGCAAATGCACAGGATAAACAGCCATTCCAAGCCAGTCTTTATGCTCCACTTGAACCTCTACCCAATCTAATCTATACCTATCATTGTAATATTCTACTCCCTTCTCTATTACATCACAGAGTTGTTACGGCACAGAAGGAGGCCATTTGGCTATCATGTCTGCAATGAGCATCATGACTTAGTGCCATTTCCCTGTACCCCTACATACTTTGTTTCTATTCAAATAATCATCTCATGCCCGCTTGAATGACTTGATTGAGCCTGCCTCCTCCATACTTCCAGGCAGTGCATTCCTCACTCAAACCACTTGTGTATAAAAGTTTTTTCGCACGACATTTGCTTCTTTCTTTTTGTTTTAATATTTATTAAGGCATTTTTATGAACAAAACAAATAAGAGAAGCAAAATTGTACAACATAATAAATAACCAGCACCCACATTCGCCCCTGCCCTTCCCTTCCTCCCCCCTCCCATTTTTAACCCCCTACACTTCCCCACTCCGCCTTTCCCCTCTGCTGACACCTCAATCCTCCTTAAAGAAGTCAAAGAACGGCTTCCACCTCCAGGCAAACCGATCAACTGACCCTCTCAAGACAAACTTGTTCTTTTCCAACCTCAGGAATTCTGCCAGGTCACTCACCCACACTCCTGCCTTTTGCTGCTCCGAGTCCCTCCACCCAAGCCAAATCTGTCTCCAGACTGTCAGGGAGACAATGACCAAGACATCGGCCTCTTTCGCCCCATGCATCCCCGGATCTTCCAACACCCGAAAGATCGCTACCTCTGGTTTCGAGCCCACCTTTACCCCCTACACCTTGGACATTACGTCCGCAAACCTTGCCAGAACCCCTTCAGTTTCAGACACACCCAAAACATGTGAACATGCCTCCCCGCACACCGGTCACACCTATCCTCTACTCCCTCAAAGAACCTCATCCTCGCCACCATCATATGCGCCCTGTGGACTGCTTTAAACTGAATAAGACTGAGCCTTGCACACGTCGAAGACACTACACCCGCCACGGAGCCTCCTCCCATATCCCGGCCTCCAATTCCACCCCTAGTTCCTCCTCCCATTTCCGGTTAACATCTGCTATCGGGGTTCCCTGCCCATTCCATAAGCTCCTTATAAACCTCGGACACCTTCCCCTCCCTCGACAATACCTTATCTTGTAGCCCCGTGGCAACCCGCAAAAGGAAGGCACCTCCCTCCTTATGAAATCCTGGACCTGTAAATACCTAAAACTATTCCCCGTGGGCAGCTCATATTCCTCCTCTAGGTCCTCTAAATGAATCTCCCACGAACAGATCCCCAAACTGCTCAATCCTCGCCGCCGCCACCCCCGAAACCTTGTGTCCAGCAGCCCCCCCCCCCCCCCCCCCCCCCCCGGTGCAAATCTATGGTTATTGCAAATCGATGCCCATGCGGAGACATCCTCCAATCTCAAGTGCGGCCTCCACTGCCCCCATACCCTCAGGGTCGACAGCACCATGCTTGGCCGATAACGGCAGAGACAGGATCTCTTACAAGAAGCTGCCTCCATCCACCCCCATACCGACCCCACCCCACTACCCATTTCCTGTCCATAGCGATGTCAGCTACCTAGTAATAATTAATTATATTTGGCAATGCCCTGTCTCCCGCTGAAAATAAAACCCCTCTTAATCCAAACAAACCCCAAGATCAACGCATTGACCTTTTTAAAGAATGACTTCGGAATGAAAATTGGGAGGTTCTGAAATATAAACAAGAACCGTCATCTTCACTGTCTGCACCCATCCCGCCAACGACAATGGCAGCACATCCCAACTCTTAAAATCACCATTCATCTGCTACCCAAACAAGCCAAATTTTTTAGATTACCCAATTATTTTTTTCCAATTAAGGGGCAATTTAGTGTGGCCAATTCACCTAACCAGCACATCTTTGAGTTATGGGGGTGAAACCCAAGCAGACACGGGGAGAATGTGCAAACTCCACACAGACAGTGACCCCCGCAGGGCTGGGATTCGAACCCCGGTCGTCAGCGCCACAGTCCCAGTGCTAACCACTGCGCCGCCGTGCTGCCCCAACCAACCCAAATTTAACTTATGCAGCTGCGTCCAACCTTGTGCCACCTGGATGCCCAGGTACCCAAAACTCACCCCCACCACCTTGAACGGCAGCTCTCGCAACCTCCCCTCTGGCCTCCAATCGGGAACACCTCGCTCTTTCCCATGTTCAGCTTGAATCCAGACCAAAGTCCTCAAAATCCCCATAATGCCCCCAAAGGGCCCCGAGTTATATAACGGGTCATCAGCGTACAGCGAAACCCTGTGCTCAACACCCTCTCCCCCCACCACCAACCACCCCGGAACAATCCATTTCCAACCCCTCGAAGCTCTAAATGCCATCACCAAGGCAAAAAGCAATGGGGAGAGCAGGCACCCCTGCCTTGTCCCACGGTGCAACCCAAAATATCCCAATGTCACCACACACTAGCGACCAGTGCCTTATATGAAATGAAAATTGCTTGTCACGAGTAGGCTTCAATGAAGTTACTGTGAAAAGCCCCTAGTTGCCACATTCCGGCGCCTGTCTGGGGAGGCTGGTACGGGAATCGAACCGTGCTGCTGGCCTGCTTTAAAAGCCAGCGAATAAGCCTGGTGAGCTAAACCAGACCCAATCCACAAGCCCTGCCCAAACCCAAAACGTACCAACACCTCACAGATAGTCCCACTCCACCCGGTCGAAAGCCTTCTACCCATCCATCGCCACTGTCACCTCCACTTCCTGCCTCTCCGGGGGTAATCATAATCACATTCAGTAGTCTCCTCACATTTGCTGACAACTGCCTCCCCTTCATAAACCCTGTTTGATCCTCACCTATCACCCCCAGGAGGGAGGGAGGGAGTCAGTCCGTCAGTGACACACATACACACACGCACGCACACAGGCACACACACACACACGATCGCCTGGCCCTGGGACTCCAGCCTCTGCTGCATATGCTCAATCCCCTTGGCAAGGTTGTCCTGGGCGTCCTTTTTCTGCTGGTTTAATTCCTCATTTAAGAAATCCACCCGCTGCTCCGTTGCCCACTGGGTGGGCAGAATAGGCATTTTGCCCTCCGCCACATTGACCTGTGGTGCACTAAACTTTTCCTGCTCCACCAGCTCCCAACTTCTCTACCAATTTCTGGTCCGTGGATCCATCCACAAGTCTCACAGGGGAGTCACACTTTCTTCTGCCACTCCTCCACCTTTTTCTATCTCAACTTCCACCCTATGAATAGGGAAAGGACAAAAAAAAAATCCACCTTGAGCAGGAACTACCAAATGCGACCGCTCACTCCATGGGCGTCACTGGAAGTGCATCTCCTTCTTCGCAAATCATTTTAAATCTGTGCTGTCTCATCCTTAAACCTTTTACAAACGGAAACAGTTTCTCCCCCTCTATTCTGACCAGCCCCTTCACGATTTTGAACATCTCTAGAAAATTTCCTCTTAGCTTTCTTTCCAAGGTGAACAATCCCAATCTCTCCAATCTATCCTCATAACTGAAGTTTCTCATCCCTGGAACTATTCTTGTAAAATTCTTAACACTCTCGCCAATGCGTTCACATCCTTCCTGTAGTGTTTTCCCACAACTGTATACAATTGTGTATATTCCAGCTGCGGCCTAACTAGTGTCTTGTATATATTCCAGCTGACGACCAATTAACATCGTGTATACGTTCACCATAAATACATCCATATTATTTGCTTCAAACACACCCCCGTGGTAGCAAGTTTCACATTCACACCATTCTTTGGTGAAGAGATTTCTGAATTCCCTATTGGATTTCTCGATGACTATCTGAAATTGGTGGCCTCTATCCTTATACCCTTTCTCACAAGGAAACATTCACTCTGTATCCATTTTACCAAAATCTTTCAGAATTCTAAAAGATCTCTGGTAGGTCATACTGGAGTCTCCTTTCAAGAGAAAAGGAACCCAACCTGTTCATCCTTCCCTGCCATGTATACATACATTTCTGGCACCATCCTTGCAAATCTTCTCTACACCTTCTGCAGTGCCTTTACATCTCTTTAGCAATATGGCAACCAGAACTGCACGTAGCGCTCTTTAGTGTTATGCCCAACATTCCACAAAATGAGTAACTAAAATCTATGCAAAATGCAATCAGTATTTTAGAAAATGAATGAAATTAGTGAGATGTTGTGTAAGGTATAAGTGCTAGACCATACATGGAGTTGAAAAAAAGTCGAAAGAGAGCTAGAAGTCTAGTACACTCAACATTTATCTATTGCAGTGAGTGCAGAGCAGCAGACAACAAAACAAATATATTGATATGGCTAAAGCTTATCGTCTTACACTCACTGGGACAGATGCAAAGAATACAAAATATCACAACAGGAGATGAGGATGTTGATTCATTGGCAAGTGAACTCTGATTAGTCTCGGCACTGCAACTATAGGCTCCCCAAGCTTCAAGGTGATTTTTTTAGAAAGGCAAGACTCAAAACATTTTTTGTTGTTGGCATGAATGGGTGTTGTTTCTAGACAGCAGAAATGAGCCACGTTACAAGCTTAGCTGACTATCTGAAATTGGTTACTATAGCTATTAGTGGACTCAGGATTTTTCAGCACGTGTTGTTCAAATATGATGTGGAACGTGTGGTCAAATTAATAAGTACAGGCCCGAGAATGTCAGATGGTGACTGGAAAGTAAATGGTACACAAAGGTTACATCTAGAATACTACACGTTTAACCACATGACAGTTATTTTTGGAAAGAATGCTCAAAGTGTAGAAGGTACCTCTTTTTAGGGTGCTGAAATCATTTAAGGATGCTGTGATGGGGAATGATTTAGTTTTTACTCCATATAGCTGAGTGGCCATCCTCACCTGCATTTATCAAACTCTCCAGATTATCCCGTTTCTTTTAATGATACTGCACATGTTAAACAGATTTATCGGGAAGAGTTTATATCTTAAATGAATAAATTCTAACCACTTTAAAATAAACCTAAAACAGACCTATTGTACATTTAAAATGATGTGAATGTCACAATTGTTCATTAAAAATATATAAATGACTCTTCTGTCAAGCTTCGTCAATGGGTAAATCTATTCTAAGAGGGTCAACATTAGCCTGTAGTACTTGCTACATCTGCAATTGTTACTGTGGTTGACATATAAGGTTACATGCATGTCACCGTAATGGTCCATCATAGATGCCATGTTTAGGCCCCGTCAGTTTACAGATTTCCTCCCATCTTTAAAAGAGTTATCTCCCTACCCCTCTAAACCTAATGTCGAGCCAAGCCCTGGCAAATCCATCTTTCATAAGTTACTCTTGGTACACATTTCAACAGTGCAGCAAAAAGCGCCACAAGCCCGCCCCTTCCATGTATGAGAAATTGTCCAAAAACTCCTGTAACGATTATACTGGCAATATTTTACATATGTCTCCATTGTGAAGATCGCTCTAAATATTGTAGACACCCCTACTGTCCTGTAGTTAGATACAAAGGTTAACCTGCTGCACAATATAAAGTAGGCATAATCATTCTACAAATAAATGCTGACGGTTCCATTAACCTATTTTCCTAATTTTTCCGACAGATTAAGTAATGCAAGGACCAAATAACAAGCTAAGTACGTTTTGAACTCTCCGGGAAGATAAAACTTAAATTCAACAAAAGATCAACTTGACCAGTTTCTAATGAATACACAATGCATAAAAATTAGACACAAGACCGAAATAAAAGTAAAATAAGATTGTGAGAGTTATATGTTAATATGCATCTCTGCATCAGGGCGGCACGGTGGTGAGCACTGCTGCCTCACGGTGCTGAGGTCCCAGGTTCGATCTAGGCCTTAACAGAGACACTGTGCGTGTAGAGTTTGCACATTCTCCCCGGGTCTGTGTGGATCTCGCCCCACAAACTCAAAAAAATGCGCAAGGTATGTGGCCATGTTAAATTGCCCCTTAATTGGAAAAAAAAGAATTGGGTACTTTTAATTTTTATTTTTTTTAAATATGCATCTCTGCATTTGCACAACTTCAGCAATACCAAAAGTATCCACGTTTTGTATTTTTATGGGCAATTTAAGTACAAGATATTGCTTCAGAAGTCATGTCTAAAGTTTAAATGGAAGCTCTCACTAATTTTGCAACCATCTCAATATAATTATGCGTTTGCTGCTCATGCAGCATTCATCCACTAATGAGGTAAGAACTGTTCAAAACTTCCACACCCACACAAACCAGCAAATTAGTCAGTGACACAACTGATGTCTCCTGGTTTGTTTGTCAGGATTCACAGGATGTAGTTTGGTTCCTCAAAACAAAAACATCTTGGGCGGCACGGTAACACAGTGGTTAGCACTATTGCTTTACAGCACCAGGGGCCCGGGTTGGAATCTCTGGTCTGTGCAGAGTCTGCACATTCTCCCCGTGTCTGCGTGGGTTTCCTCCGGGAGCTCCAGTTTTCTCCCACAAGTCTCGATAGACGTGCTTGTTCGGTGAGTTGGACATTCTGAATTCTCCCTCTGTGTACCCGAACAGGCGCCGGAGTGTGGCGACATGGGGATTTTCACAGTAACTTCATTGCAGTGTTAATGTAAGCCTACTTGTGAACTAATAAAGATTATTATAAAAGTTGTTTCAAAGTCATTCTGCCCCGACAAGATGAATTCTACTGTCACATATTTCTGACATTCTGATGCAATGCTTCCATCATTAACAGCACGGTAATACTTTTTCAATGATGAATCACTCAATGACAATGCTTCTCTCCTGATAAATGCATCTGATGTACTGTTTTGTAGTTAGCATTAACAAAACAGTGAATACTGGGACACGGTAACACAGTGGTTAGCACTGTTGCTCCGCAGCGCCAGGGTCCCAGGTTCGATTCTCGGCTTTGGTCATTGTCTGTGCGGAGTCTGCATGTTCTTCCTGTGTCTGTGTGAGTTTTCTCCGAGTGCTCCAACTTCCTCCCCCAAGTCCCCAAAGACATGTTTGTTAGGTGAATTGGACGTTCTGAATTCTCCCTCAGTGTACCAAGTGTGGCGACTAGGGGACTTTCACAGTAACTTCATTGCAGTGTTAATGGAAGCCTACTTGTGAGAATAATAATGGTTATTATTAACTGACTACTGAGTGAAGCCCTCATTATAAAAATAAGATTTTACATATCAACTCTTTCAAACTTAATTTGAACAAGTGAAACATTGTCCCTCTGTTAATTTTGTTTTGCTTCTTCATTTCCCAACCCAAATTTTCACCAACTGGACAAAATGAAAAAGGTAAAATCATATGCACACAAATACAAATAAAAAAAGAGACACACTTGTAACTTGAGTCAATGCAGGAAACTGTACTACAGGTGTACATTTACTGGTGTGGTCATAAGCATAAGACTGGAAAAGTCTCAAGTAGAATCCCTGCTTTGCACTGATCTCACCCTGATCATCAGTTACTTGAGTTGGATGGATGGGGTTGGGTGGAAATCAGTCAGTGTTTTGAATCCTGCAGTGCTTAGTAAACAGCAAAGTATGCAGCAAAGCATTTTAAAAATGTTCTCTCTTTTTTAACTGACTCCCTGTAAGACTATGTAGAGTAGCAAATCCAAAGGAAATGCATAACTTCATTTCCTTTCACTCTATTTGTGCAAAGGGTTACTTACTTATTCCCTCTCTACTGTCAACTTCAATAAAACATCTTCTTTTTCTGAAAGTGATGTATTGCCTCACCAAAATGACCCCCCAGAATTTCCTCCTCCATCGAGAAGCATCTGGCAGCTACTTGGTACCTCCTAATGGCAGTAGGGTAGAGATTTGGCATTCATTGTGGCAGGAACATCAAGCCCCGCTTCCATCGATTTGGTGACGTATTTCTGTGTCCCAGCACATTCTCCTTGCAGTATACAACAAATTATTTATTTAAAAAGTACAACACCACCTGCTCTACCTCTGTTGTATGTTAGATAACTGAATTTTCACCATTTACCCTCATTTGACTTCGTAACAACCACCCAACTAGTGGAAAGTTTCATGAGACGGGTTTTATCCCATCAGTGACAAAAAAAATCACATGCTGCAGATGAATACACAAATAAAGCATGCATTGCAGGCAAGGTCATAAAAATCATCATCATGCATCATTCTGCTGGTAAAATTGTACATTACTTTTTGGAAGAAACTGTCATTTTACTGAGTTTAAATATTTAAAATGAATCATAAAATTGGGGTTTTCATGCTCTTCAACTTGTAGTCAATGCATAATATAAAAAGCTATAAATGGCAAAACAAGTACGAAGATGGTTCATCGTTCATTCTCATACTGGAAGTCTTCATTCAAAAAGCATGAGTTATGTTACTGCTCGAGTGAACAAGAACTAAAAGCGAGACAAACTCTTCTGCTTTCCAAGTAAGATATTTCATTTTCTCCCCGTTAAAATGGGATCACGGTTCCATGGATACAGGCAGCCCTTGGTACGCTTGCAGAAGGAACCTGTTCCTTTGCCAACAATCCAAACTGCTGCCTGAGGTGAAACCAACTCAGCCCAGACCAGGGATCGAATAAAGACTTTCTCTGATGTGGCTTTGTACTACACAATGCGCCAAATAAACGTTTCAAACTTGTTTCTAGCGTCACAAAAGAAAGCAATAGATTCTGTGTACCCAAAAACAATATTTTCCCTCCACTGAATTACCTGCAATATATTCCAGCATTTTCTGTCTTTGTGTATCAAAGCGATTCTAAAACACATAATTGACCCTGCCATTCTTTCACTGGATGCAGAACCACTTACAATAGATATCCATTATGGGATCCATGTGTCATGATACAGCATAAACTTTAGCAGAATGCAGTTGAAATTCCTGTGTACAGTTCACAACCTAACATTGAATGATTCAGGGCTTTTCTGATTTTTTTGTAACATGAAAACTACATCCATGTCATTAAATACATAATGTTTCACAACTATTATAGTGTCCCCTGCAAATTGGCCTTGGCAGCCTTCAAATATCTGAGTGGCTAACAAATTAATGGACAATGTCACTAGAATCTCCTGCAATACTTTATACGACAAGTATGATTTATCTTTTTGTATAGGTCACAGATTAACCACATGTGGAAAATTATTGGCACACTAACTTCAAAAGGCATTGATATGCTGGAGAAGTTTAGGAAAACAGCAACACGACAATTCCAGAATTTATGACGAGATAGATTAATGTGATTATCCACTGAATATCTGTTAACTCCCCAATCTCTTTGGATGGATAAATAGATGGACCAAATTTTCTTCCACATTCATTATTTTATTAGGCTCTTGTATGATATTTATAGTTCTCATCCACTGAGGCTATGGAAAACTCAACAAAGTTGAAGAACGTGGTTTGGCTGGTTAGGTATTTTGTGGGATTAGTTTGAAAATGCTGGGGGAAATCTGTGCAGAATCCTGCCTCAGGAGATTGCATTAATTGGCTAAATTCCATTAACAACAGCTTGCATTTATATAGCATCTTTAATGTAGTAAAACATCCCACTCACTTCACAGGAACAAGTGACAAAATCTGACACCAAGCCACACAATGAGATATATGGACATAGAACTGAGAGCCTTTTAAAAGCAAGAGACAGTAAACAGGCAAAGGCAGGTGGGAGTGAATTCCAAATTCACCACCAAGGTAGCTGAAGGTACAGCTACCTTGTGAAAAAGGCTACAAGTGGAGAAGCCCAGAGATGTTCATTGGTCTTCGGGCTGGAGGAGATATAGAGATAGGGAGTGGCAAGACCACGGGCAATTTGAAAATGAACATGTGACTTTTAAAATTGGACCAGGAGCCAATACAGGTCAGCAAGCACGGCAAACATGAGTGACCAGGACTTGGTACAAGTTATCAGTGGCAAATACCATACAGTTTATCAAAGGAATAGACTTGATGGCTCGACTTAATTGAATTAGGATTTTTCTTTTTGGTGTCTGTCTCAAGAGACAATGGGTGCATGCCAATGGATCACGGATTGGTTTGGCAGCGTCTGGTTGTCTCTTTGCAGTGTCATGTGCGAGTACCTTTAAGAAATGGGTGTTTAGCAAATAGCTGTAGTGGGTGTACCTTTAAGAAATGGGTGTTTAGCAAATAGCTGTAGTGGGTGTACCTTTAAGAAATGGGTGTTTATCAGATAGTTGCAATGATGTCAGTGTGGGTGGAGCTGGGCTGTCCGTCTTTCACTTTTGCTTTCAGCTAGCAGCTACACAGTGTTTCGTTTCGTTTTCCAGATTGGGAGCTGCATCCAGCAAAGCCAAGTGTAATTCTGATTTCTTTCTGCATGAAAGGAATGTCTTCAAATCACTTGCTAATTTAAAAGTGATATCGCGCTCAGTAGAGAATTTAAACCTGATGTCTGTGTTAAAGAGGGTATTTGTCTTATGGATGTTGCTAGGAAAGATTAAGGGTTACTTAAAGAATATTGTTTCTGTGGGGATGATTGGTGTTGGTAGTTGTTAAGATGTTTACTGTGGGTTTATAAAGTGTTAACTTGTTCATAAATAAACATTGTTTTAATTTAAAAGTACTTTAGATCTCTGTTGCATCACACCTGTAGAGTTGGCCCTTGTGCTCCCCATAACCACAATCTATCAAAAGTTGTGGTTCAGGAGAACTCCATGGTACACTTTGGGGTTCTCTAAACCCTGGCCTATAACAGCAGTGTCATCTCATGTCATGCCAGCTGCTGCGTCTCTTCTCTTTGCTTCTTTTCACTCCAACCTTCTGCTGTACACCAGCTCTGCCGATCACTAGCAACCTGCTCCTAATGCTTGTGCTCCATGTCACAGGACTTCATGTCACATTTGCAGGTGTCTTTGAAGCAAAGTGATGGGCGGTAGGTGGGTCTGGTGGCGAACTTGCTGTACAATACATCCTTGGGGACCCTGCCATCCTCCACGTGGCATACATGCCCAAGCCAAGCGCCTCCAGGATTACAACTAAACAAAAACACCTCAAAACTAATAACAAAATTAAAAAGTAAAGTTCACACCCAACGTTAGGTTGATAGTAGTGACCCTCTGGCTTATTAGCAGCAAATGTTCTGCTTCTTGATCAGTCACAGAACAGTTATAGTATGAACAATCCACAGCTTGGATTACCATTTATTTTCAACCAAAGGACACGAATTAATAGCAAACAGTCATGGCAGGTAATAAAAAAAGACTTATATTTATATTGCACCTTTCACAACCGCAGGATGTCCCAAAGTGCTTTACAGCCAGCCATGTACTTTTAGAAACAAAACATTTAGAGTACCAAATTCTTTTTTTTCCAATTAAGGGGCAATTTAGTGTGGCCAATCCACCTACCCTGCATATCTTTGAGTTGTGGGGGCGTGGGGAGAATGTGCAAACTCCACACGGACTGTGACCCAGATCCGGGATCGAACCTGGGATCTCAGCGCCGTGAGGCAGCAGTGCTAACCACTGCGCCACCGTGCTGCCCTGTACTTTGGTTTTATGTAGGAAGGATAGCAGCCAATCTGTGCAAACTAAGCTCACACAAGCGGCAATGTAATAATGACCAGGTAAATTGTTTTAGTGATGTTCATTGAGGGATAAATATTGTCCAGGACAACTCCTCTGCTCTTTGAAATAGCACCCAAGAATATTTTACATCTGACTGAGGGGGCAGACTTAAATGTCTGTTTAATATCTCAGCTGAAAGATGGCATCTCTCAGAACTAGAGTGTCAGTTTACATTTTTGTGGTCAAGACTTGGAGTGAAATATGAACGGACAACTTTCTGACTCAGATGTAAGAGTGTTACCAAGTGAGCTGAAAGCCAATAGAACTATTTTAAACAAGTTCTGAAAAATACGTATCGGACTCAAAAAGTTAACTCTGTTTCTCTTTCCACAGATGCTGCCAGACATGGGTTTTCCCAGTAATTTCTGTTTGTAACCAAATTTAGGTTAGCGTTTAATTTTCACTACTTCAGGTATTGGCACAGAAGGCAGGACCAACTCCTCTCGAATAGGGTACAGACTCAAAATCACGCAACCAAATTGTGTTTGTTCTTCTTTCTTCTGCTTCTGGAAATAAACAGTGAAGAATGTTTGCAGCTGGGACTATCTGTTCAACAACATCACTTGAATCTGCCTGCCCTCTAGTGTTGACACCTGAATAAAATATTTTCAATTTACCCATCCCTTTTTGATTCTGCTGCATACATATGGCATCTGTTACTAATGGAAAGATTCATGAGGTCACAGGAATCAATCAGGCCTTCTTCGCATTCAGTTATCAAAATGCTCAATCATCCATCACCGTGCTAATTTCATACATAATAAAACCAGAAAGTGGCAACAAAAGTAATACTTTATACAACAGTTAAATTAACAATCAATATCAACATAGGAGGCATCTATCCGTCCCTCTGTACTTGTACTGGCTCCTTGACAGATCTATCCCATCAGTCCCACACTTCTGCTCTTTCCCCATAGCTCTGTCATTTTTCACAGAGTATTTATTCAATTCTCTTTTCAAAGTTGCTATTTAATCTGCTCCCACCACCCTTTCAGCAAGTGTTTTCCAGAGAAAACTCACTGTGAAAATGTTGTTCCCAATTTTGTCTGATTCTTTTCCCAATTACTCTAAATCTGGGTGCACTGATTACCGACCCGTCTGTATCTCCAGCCAGCACTGCTCACTCATCTCTGTAGAATTTCAGCTAGGATAAATACAGGTAGTCTTGCACAGATCAGCCACAATCTCATTAAATGACAGGATAGGCTCAAGGGGCTGAGTGGCTTACTCCTGTTCCTATGCACCTAAATGTATGAAGTAAACAAGTACAAAGATAGCAGCTCGAGTGCAGCTTGAGACAGAGTGCGAGCTTGGGAATTTGGTGCATGAGAACATTTTAAGGGTTAATGGACTGGAGTCTCTACGATCTACGATTCTGATAGTGACGCCAGTCCTCGGAGCAGGGCATGCAACTGGTCTAGCACTGGCACCACCCAGGACTAATGCAATCCAAGTTGGATTCGCTGTTGTCGGGATTGGAACTTGAAAGCCTGATAAGCTGAAGTTGCATCTAAGCACTCCATTCCCCACATATTCTCATCCCAGCCAAGAAGATGGCACCACGGAGTGGCCCCAAGGTTCACAGATGGAGACTCTGGTCGATACAAGAGCGGGCCTACGGGACAATCAGAGCCAGACAACGGCGGTGCCCCAGAGCTCTCTCCAGTCAGAACCCCGTCCCAGGGAGTAGCCCAGGAGTCATTGTTGCCCCTGCCGCCCCGGAGGGCGGGAGAGGTGTTGGGGCCCCTGCCAGTGACTCCTACAGGTGAGGTGCCGATCGCTGCGGCGCCACCGAATCCCCCCCCCCCCCCGTTCCTGACACATCAAATAAGCAGTGGGCAGAACACCCGGAACACTGCCGGGCCCATCCAGGTCTGGCCGCCAGAGGGGACCCCAGGTCACAGGGCAGGAAACACAGCAGGCTGCCTTCACATTCTGATATACTGTCTGGGGCACAAGCTAGAAGGAGCATTAGGGCACCCAAGGTTAGAAAACTAGACACCAGTTAGAAAAGCCAGGTGCAGCACATAGGATAGGGGCTAGGGGACGGTTATTGTACATATCAGTCACTAATAAACGCATGTACATCATCATTCCGAACCGCCTCGCCCTCTGGCCGCAAGTTGTGACGAAGGGGCTGGGCGTAGAGGGTGTGCCAGTTGGGTCTGGATGCACTGGAGGACCCCTCCAGAGCGGTCCAGGCATCTAAACCGTGCCTTCAGTACGCTGATGCACCTCTTGATCACGCACCAGGTCGCTCATACGCATCGCTGTAACGGGTTCCCGTGTCGGTCTGTGGCCTCCTGATAGGCGTCATCAGCCATGGCCACAGCGGGTAACCCCTGTCGCTCAGCAGCTAGCCCCTCACCCAGGCGAGCGCCTCGAATGTCTCTGGCACTGACCAGTGCGCCAGGACGAAGGCATCGTGGGCAAAGAGAGCTCAAGACCAGCAGAGAGATTTGAGAACTGAAGCCTCGAAGCATTATTTAGCTGAGTGGTTGGTGAATTGAATGCTTTTTTCTCTAAATGGAGGCAGAAGTTTAAACTGGTAGTGGGGCGATATACCTATTGTATTAAATTTATTATCCATTTGATGAAACCAGAGTTAACTATTGATTTGTTAAATAAAGCATAACACAGATAGTGAGTGATGTGGCACATATAGGAACTACCTGTACGATTAATAGCAACTAGATTTGCATCAGCAGCTTGAGAACTTTAGTTCAGAGTTAGTGAGCTGGATCCCAGTTTTGGACATGAATTGGCAGTGGGAAAGTTACCTGGACACATTGTTCCAGGAGATAGTTACATCCCTTAGATTAGGTACTTCAAATTCGGTTCAGGGTCAGGCACAGGAGGGTTTTGGCAAGCAAGGTAGGCACGGGGATCCAGAAGATAGCACTGGAGGAGGAGCCACTGCCCTTGTAATTGTCCCGTACATCTGAGGTTCTTGCAGTTTGCATGTTATCAGAGCAAGGGCTGCAGGGAGGACAAGCAGGCTGCTCATGGCACAATGGTGCAGGAAGACATTCAAACGGGGAAGTTGAAAGGAATGTCGTTGTAGTTGTGGGGGACAGTATAGTTAGCTCGATAGATATGGGCCGGGATTCTCCGATCCTCCAAGCTGCAATCGCGCTAGGGTGGAGAATGGGGCGACAAACCCATGATCGTGTCCAATACCTCTCTGCGATTCTCTGGTCCCTAGAGAATTGCGCACGTGGTCGTCGTGGCGCCGATCGGAGGCCATTGAAAGAGGCCACTGGGGCGATTCTCCACCAACAACTGGCCGAGTTCCGGCCGCCGTGGCTCACTCATGGTTCCACCCAGCGGGAGCTCGGAGTGCCGGCAACGGACTCAGTCCACAGCCTCCCTAGCGGGGGTCAGGGGCACCCGTCACCAGGGGAGGGGCCTCTAGGACGGCCAGGTTCGCGATCGGGGGCCACCGATCAGTGGGCGCGCGCAATCTGGGGGGAGCCTATATTGTGGGGGCCGGCCTGCTGTGTGGGTCCGCCACGATTTGCGGGTCCGCCACGATTTGCGAGTGCATCGCTCGGACCCGTGGCCGGAAGTGCAGGGCCCAGTATCAGCAGCCGGAAAGTCCAGAGTGATTCGCGCCCATTTTCTCGCAGGCGTGGGGACATAGCCCCATTATCAGATAATTCCGCCCATGGTTCTCGGCAGCCAGGAGAATGAGTCCCAAAGACTTTATTACCTATCCGGTGCCAGCGTTCAGCACACGTGCTCTGGGCTGGAAAGGAATTTGGAGTGGGAAAGATAGGATCCAGTTGTCATGGTTCATAGGAATGTCAATGACATAGATCGGAACAAGAAAGATTCCGTTAAGGGAGTATGAGCATCTCGAGGCTAAACCATAATGCAGAATCACAAAAGTAATAATCTCTGGATTACTACCCGAACCATGAGCAAATTGATATTGGGTTAAAAACATCACAGAGTTGCACGCATGGCTCAAACTAGTATCGATCGACAGGGCACTGATGTTAGTGCAGGGGAGGGAGCTATACTGTTGGGACAGCTTTCACCAGACCAGGGTTGTAGAAAGGTATTTGAACTAAATAACTGGCGGGTCCATTTGCATATGGGGCAGATCACAAAAGGGGAGATTTGAAAAGCGAAAGGACAATGCAATAGTTCAAGATAACAATGAAGGTAATGACAACTAGAGGGGGACAAGAAAGGACAGAGCATACAAACATAAGTTTGTATACAGATAGCCAATAGGATCAGAGCAAGCAAAAATAGTAAAACGAATTAAAGGTTCTTATCTGAATGCTTACAGCAGTCATAACAAGATGGAAGAATTGATAGTATAAACAGAAACAAATGTGTATGATTACAGAGTGTTGGAGGCAATGGGCGCTGAACATTCAAGAGTATTTGACATTTTGGAATGTCAGAAGGAAAGGAAAAGGAGGAGGCGTAGCGCTTTAATAAAGGGTGAGATCTGTATAATAGGAAGAAACAATCTTAGTTCAGAAGATCAAAATGTGGGTGCAGATAAGCAGCAAAGTAAAGTCACTCGTGGAAATAGTTTATAGTCCCATTGACAAGAGCTAAACAGTAGGATAGAGTATATGTCAAGACAACATCATGGCTTGCGAGAAAAGTACTGTGATAATCATCAGTGACTTTAATCTTCACATCGATTGGACAAATCAAATTACAGTAGCCTGGAGCATGAATTCAGACTGCACTTGGAACAGTTACTTAAAACAATATATTCTAGAGCCTACCAAGGATTAGGATATTTTGGACTCGGTAATGTGCAATAAGATTAATTAAGAACCACATATTAAAGGGTTCTCTAGGCAAAAGTGATCATAACAAGATGGAATTTCACATTCATTTTGAGAATGAGAAATGTAGCTTAAATGTAACTTAAACTTAAATAAAGGCAAGTGTGTGGAAGTCCATGTTGGCTAAAGCGGACTGGAGAATAGGTTAAAAGTTAAGATGGTAGAAATATAGTGATATAGGTTTAAGGAGATACTTCACAACTCTCAACAAAGTTATATTTCATTGAGAAAGAAAACGTTTAACAGATTGCAAAACCGCAAATGTAACACTTCTGTTCAAGAAAGGAAATAAGACTGAAAGTAGGAAACTATAGGTCAGTGAGCCTAATATCTTTCTTTGGGAAATGCCAGATGCATTTTGAATATCAAAGTACAAGTAGGCAAAGTGTAGCCACCTGGGTTGGCCACTTCCCGACTTTAAAATGGAGATTTGCTAAGAATGCAGGGAGAAATGGACAGGCACAGGGAAGCAAGCAGATGCAAAGCTTCCTGTGTATTAGAACTTGCAGAAACCCAGACAGCACTGAAACTAACAATCATCTACATATTGATGAGCGATCCCCGGGAACAATTGGAAACATTTAAGATAATCGAGGCCAAGCCAGGCTCCTCGGCGCCAGCGGGAGCCAAGACAAAGGAAGGCCAACTGACATATAGGAACCGCCCAGCGATCAGGGAACAGCTCCAGTATTGGGGAAATCAAATCAATTGATTGGAACATGGTCCAATCAATTGGAACCAGGTACGGGGTCTGCCCAAAAGGGCGCGAAGCCCCTGGGGACTATAAAATAGAGTCCCCAAGTTCAATTCGTTCTTCTTGGCAGCTCTCAAAAGAACTCAACCGTGACTCTCAACTTGGAGAGACTTGCCCAGCAGCTGCACCAACCAAGTGTCCAGTCAACGCACCATACGAGATAGGCGCTCCTAACCCTTAGTCCATACCAGCTGGAAGCCTGCAGACTCAGAAACGAACGAAAGGCTATTTGTTCCCCTGACCTGGTGGGCCAGTTTCCAAAGCTAAGTATTGGCCTTTTAGTGTTAGAAATAGTCTAGTGAGGAGTATTTTATGCATCAGTAGCGATTGACTGTGTATATAATAAATGTGTTTTGATTTGAACCTTACTAACTGGTGTATTGAGTTATTGATCAGCACTTGAACTTGAACCTCGTGGTGGTATCATAAAGATACCTGGCGACTCTAGAGCAAGGTGATTAAACAGAGCAAATTAAGTAAAGCACAATTAGCAACAAAAGTCAACATGATTTTGTGAAAGAGAAATTTTGTTTCACACACTTATTAGAGTGCTTTGAGATTGATTGATTGCTTGTCACATGTATCGAAGTACAGTGAAGAGTATTTTTCTGAGGCCAAGAGAACGTACACAGTCGACAAAAAGGATAATCGACAAAGTACATCAACAAATAGTTTGCAAAGAGCTACAGAAAGATTAAACGAATGAGCAAAAATGTGGCAGATGGCGTATAATGTGTGAAAATGTGAGGTTCTACTCTGGCAGGAAGAATAAAAAAAGCAGATATTTAACTGGAAAGAGATGGCAGAATACTGCAATACAGACGGACCTGGCTATCCTTGTACATGAATGAAAATCACGATGTGGAGATGCCGGCGTTGGACTGGAGAGGACACAGTAAGAAGTCTTACAACACCAGATTAAAGTCCAACAGGTTTGTTTCGAATCACTAGCTTTCGGAGCACAACTCCTTCATCAGGTCCACACATTATACATCTGATGAAGGAGCTGCGCTCCGAAAGCTAGTGATTCGAAACAAACCTGTTGAACTTTAACCTGGTGTTGTAAGACTTCTTAAATGAATCAAAACAGGAGCACGCAGGTATATCATGCAATAACAAAGGCAAATAGAGTGCTGGCCTTTATTGCAAAGGGGATGGAGTATGAAAGTAGATAAGTCTTGCGACTGTACAGGACATCGGCGAGGCCACAGCTTGGGTACTATATGAAGTTTTGGTCACCTTAAGGAGGGACATACTTGCATTGGAGGCAAGTCAGAGAAGAATCACAAGGCTGCAAATGGGATGAAGGGGTTGTCTTTGAGGAAAGGTTGAGGATTTGGGGTTTCTATTTATTGGAGATTAGAAGAATAAGAGATGACCTTATTGAAACGTAAGATTACAAGAGAAGATGCTGAAGAGGCTGTTTCCCCTTGTGGGGTAATCTAGAAATGGAGGCCGTTTCAAAATAAGGGGTCTTCCACTTAAGACACACAATCAAGGAGAAGGAGGCCATTCAGCCCCTTGGCCCTGCTCTGCCATTTGGATTGGACTTGTTTATTCTCATGTGTACTGAAGTACAGTGAAAAGTACTGTTCTTCGTACAGTCCAGGCAGAACATTCCATACATGAAAAAAAACATTGGGCATATATAAATACACAATGGAAATACATAGGCACAGGCACCGGGTGAAGCATACAGGAGTGTAGTACTACTCAGTAGAGAGGATGCGTGAAGAGATCAGATCAGTCCATTGGAGGGTATTTAATACGATCATGGCCAATCTGATAGTAACCTAAAATCTGCATCCTGTCTACTCCTGAGAACCTATTCTCATCAAGAATCTTTCCACCTCTGCATTGAAAATATTCAAAGACTGCTTCCACCACCTTTTCAGGTTGAGAGTTCCAAAGACTCACAACTCTCAGGAGAAAATATATCACCTCATCTCGCTTTTAAATGCGCAACAACCTTACTTTTAAAACAGTGATTTTAAACGGTAGATTTTAAACTAGATTCTCCAACAAGACGAACCATCATCTCAGCGTCCACCCTTGGACGGGGATAGAAGAAATTTCTTCTCCGAGACAGCTGTTGGTATTGGAACTCACTCCCCCAGCAAGCCGTGGTGGCTGGGTCATTGAAAATGTTCAAAGCTAAGTTAGATGGATTTTTGATTGACAAGGGAGTCAAGGGTTACGGGGGACAGGCAGGAAAGCGATGTTAAGGCCATGGCCAATTCAGCCACCATCTTATTGACTGGCAGAGCAGGCCCGAAGTGCCGAATGACATACTATTGCTGCTATTTCTTATGTTTTTATGCACTGAAAACTGTAAGGCCAGTTTAGTACTCCCCCTTCGGCAAATCCTGAAATCTTAAATCAACGTAAATAGGATTGAGACTCCACCCCATTCCACCCCGGAAAGATCAGCCCCATTGTATATAAACCTTATTTATTGATATTAATTCCACATAATAGGAACACATCTGTTTTCTGTAACTTTATTACAGTCTGTCCATAATATTATAGGAGTTTGTGAAATTTATTGTAACATTTCTTGTACATCACTTCTTGATTTAACTCGGTCAGCACGGTAGCACAGTGGTTAGCACCGTTACTTCACAGCGCCAGGGACCCGGGTTCGATTCCCAGCTTGGGTCACTGTCTGTGCGGAGTCTGCACGTTCTCCCCGTGTCTGCATGTGTTTCCTCCGGCTTCTCCTTTTTCCCCCCCACGAGTCCCGAAAGACATGCTTATTAGGTGAATTGGACCTTCTGAATTCTCCGTCAGTGTACCCGAACAAGCGCTGGAGTATGGCGACTAGGGGCTTTTCACAGTAACTTCATTGCAGTATTAATGTAAGCATAATTGTGACACTAATAAAGATCATAACTTATTGGATCAATATTACACCACATCCTTAAGTTTAAATTTGTTAGCTCTTCTGTCTTATACTCGTCATAAACAAATGCTGATGAATCTTACAGAAAACAAGGTTTCTATTCCTAATTCTTCAGTTTATGGAATTACTTTTTTGCTCCCGTTTCCTTGTGAAATTTCTGCCTAACGCTTGTGCACAGGTCCACTTTTTTATAATGTGGAGATGCCGGCGTTGGACTGGGGTGAGCACAGTAAGAAGTCTTACAACACCAGGTTAAAGTCCAACATGTTCGTTTCAAACACTAGCTTTCGGAGCACTGCTCTTTCCTCAGGTGTATGAGGAAGTTTCACCTGAGGAAGGAGCACTGCTCCGAAAGCTAGTGTTTCAAACGAACATGTTGGACTTTAACCTGGTGTTGTAAGACTTCTTACTGCACTTTTTTTATACCTCACCCACATGGCCACTCCCCATCAGTGAGGCCAGACAGCACAACAAAATAGTCAACAAAGAGAAACTATAGCCAATCTCATACTGTATTCCTTTTTGAACAAATACCCAATTATATTTTTCCAATTAAGGGGCAATTTAGCTTGGCCAATCCACCCACCCTACAAATCTTTTTGGGTTGCGGGGGTGAGACCTACGCAGACACGGGGAGAATGTGCAAACTCCACACGGACAGTGACCCGGGGCCGAGATCAAACCCTGGTCCTCAGCGCCATGAGGCAGCAGTGCTAACCACTGCGCCAATCTCATACTGTAGGTTTAATTTGTACACAAATTATTCTGCACAAAGTTTGGGGTCTGAAATATTGTCACTAAATAATCCTTCTCAAATCAGTGAAGTTTATTAGCATGCTGGGGTCTCATTTTTAAAAAGTTTTAGATATTTGGATAAGTGTGCATAGTTTCTGCGGAGATCTCGATATTGAAGAATGATTAATGACTTGATAATGATTTAACTATAATCAACTGAAAAGGAAGCCTCTTTCCCTCAATTTCAAAAATCAGAAGTCTATAATGAAAGTCCATTAGCTAGTGTTTGAACTCAGTTCAGAAATCAGTCAAACAACTATGTGAAAGCTGTCAGCCAAAGTTAAAAGTCAATGAGAAATCAGAAGAAATTATAGATAGTTGAAGAAAAAGATACATTGCACGTAAAAAAAAAAGCTATAAATTCAAGCTTCACCCATTAGCACAGCCAACATCAATGCCAATCTAACCCTGCCTTGACCCAATATTCACAAATGAGTGCTTTCTAGTATGTGTGACTCGATAGCATTCCAGAAATGGATTCCTGGCTACTTTTTCCATTCTCTAGCCCACGAGCTTAAGGTTACTTAGTGTTCCCCAACTAAACATAGCCCAACTCAATACAGACCAGGGATCAAAATCTGGGATTGTATCTGCTTAACTTGACATTAACCAAGTCAATGTGGCAGCTCCTAAACTGGCAATTACTTACCTCTTTCCTACAAACTATAAGTACCAGGAATACTGCAGTGCTGAGAGCAAGTCATAGATACATAGAAGATAGGAGCAGGGGGAGGTCTTTTGGCCCTTTGAACCTGCTCTGCAATTTATCACGATCGTGGCTGATCATCCAATTTAATAGTCTAATCCTGCTTTCGCCCCATAGCCTTTGATCCCATTCTCCCCAAATACTATATCTAGCTGCCTCTTGAATATATTAAATGTTCTCTGCTATTCTCACCGGCCCGTTACTCCACTAGCCCGGCGATGGTGGTGGCATTGAGGATCTGGGGGCATTTAAGGAGGTATAAGAAGGTGGAGGGTGCGTCAGTCTGGACCCCGATTTGCAATAACCACAGGTTCGCGCCGGGCAGGATAGATGGTGGGTTCCGAAGTTGGCAGAGAACAAGTATTTGACGGATGGGAGATCTATTCAGACGGGAGTTTCCCAGTCTGAAGGCGCTGGAGGACAAGTTCATGCTGCCGCCGGGGAACGGTTTCAGATATTTACAAGTCCGGGACTTTCTGAGGAAACAGGTGTTTGCTTTCCCGCTGATCCCACCACGGGGGATATAGGACAGAGTAGTGTCCAGTATCTGGGTGTTGGGGGGGGGGGGGGTTGGGTGTCAGATATCTATCAGGAGTTGCTGGAGGCGGAGGAGACCCCGGTGGAGGAATTGAAGGGCAAGTGGGAGGAGGAGCTAGGTCGGGAGGTAGAGGTCTGTGGGCGGACGCCCTAAGCAGGGTTAATTCCTCATCATGTGCCAGGCTCAGTCAAATACAGTTTGAGGTGATACACCGGGCACACATGACGGCGGCGAGGATGAGCAAGTTTTTAAAAAATGAAATGAATATCGCTTATTGTCACGAGTAGGCTTCAATGAAGTTACTGTGAAAAGCCCCTAGTCACCACATTCCGGCCTATGTACTCAATTGCTCAGCCATTTCTTTGTCCCTTTTTATGTATTCCCCTGTTTCTGTCTGTAGAGGGCCTACATTTCTCTATACCAATCTCTTTCTCTTCACATATCTATAGAAACTCTTAGTGTCAATATTTATGTTCTCTGCAAGCTTACTTTTGTACTCTATTTTCCCCTTAATCAATCCCTTGGTCCTTCTTTGCTGAATTCTAAACTGCTCCCAATCCTCAGTCCTATTATTTTTCTTGGCCAATCTGTATGCTCCTTCCTTGGATCAGATACTGTTTCAAATTTCCTTTGTAAGCCATGGATTAGCCCTCATACCCATTTTGCTTTTGTGCCAAACAGGAATGAACAGTTGCTGCAGTTCACCCATGCGTTCCTTGAATTTTTGCCATTGCTTATCCACTGTCATCCATTTAAGTAACTCTCCCCAATCTATCAAGACCAACTCACGCCTCATATCCTCACAGTTCCCTTAATTAAGATTCAGCACCCTAGTCGCATCAACTACTTCACTCTCCACCTTGATAACAAATTCCATCATGTTATGGTCAATCATCCCCAAGGGGTCTTGCACAGCCAGAATGACAATGATTCCCTTCTCATTACACAGTACCCAGTCTAAGATGGCCTGCTCTCTACTTGGTTCCTTCATATATTGGTAAAGAAAACCATGCCATATACATTCCAGGATTGCCTCCTCTACGGCACTGTGGCTAATCTGATTTGCCAAATCTACGTGAAGATAGAAATCACCCATGATCACCGATATTCCCTTGTTACATGCATCTCTAATTTTGTATTTAATGCCATTGCCATTACTAAGTTCACCACTGCAGTTTAGGGGTCTATATATGACACGAACCCCTTGGTATTTCTCAACTCTACCCATACAGACTCCACTGTCAGAGCTAATATCCTTTCTCACTATTGTGTTAATTTCCTCTTTAACCAGCAGTGCCACACCACCGCCTTTTCTTTTATGCCTTTCCTTCCTAAATACTGAATATCCTGGGACATTCAGTTCCCATCCCTTGTCACCCTGCAGCCATGCATCCGTAATCCCAATTATATCATACCCATTTATATCTATCTGCGTGATAGACATAAGGACAGCAACATTATTGCTGTTATTAAGTAAAGTTCAGTAATCTCACATTTAAATTATTCTAGTTTATTTTTACAAAAACAAAACAGAGCATATCTGATCTGTGGGCGGCACAGTAGCACAGTGGTTAGCACTGTTGCTTCACAGCTGCAGGGTCCCAGCTTCACTTGGGTCACTGTCTGTGCGGAGTCTGCACGTTCTCCCTGTGTCTGCATGGGTTTCCTCCAGGTGCTCCGGTTTCCTCCCACAAGTCCCGAAAGACATGCTTATTAGGTGAATTGGACATTCTGAATTCTCCCTCAGTGTTCCCGAACAGGCGCCGCAGTGTGGCGTTTAGGGGCTTTTCACAGTAACTTCATTGTTAATGTAAGCTTACTTCTCATAATAAAGATGATTATTAAATTTTGTTCATCGGAATGAAGTCAATTGCAATTACTGTCTTCCCCGATTCAAGCATGAAATAGTTTGGGTCATGGTTAGCACTGCTGCATCACGGCACTGAGGGCCTGGGTTCAATACCGGCCCCAGGTCACTGTCCGTGTGGAGTTTGCACCTTCTCCCCTTGTCAGCGTGGGTCTCACCCCCACAACCCCCAAAGGTGTGCCGGGTAGGTGGATTGGCCATTGTAAATTGTCTCTTATATTTTTTTTAAATGTTTTTGAAAGAAATTGCTTGACCCAACATTATTAACTTGACAGTATACCTGCAGATATATTCTTGATGATTTTGCATTGTATTTTCTGAGATTTATTTCAATCTTAGCAGCCTGCCCAACTGCTGGTCCATCCCGTCAAGTCCGTCCACTGTCCAAACTAATTGCTAAGCTCCAACCGATGTGTTTCTGTTCATCTCCTTGGATCTTATAGCTGATTGTGCTGTCTCCCTGACTGGGCACACACCAATAATTCTACTGTCCCACAGAAAGAAAATGAACTGCATTCATATAGCACCTTTCATAACCTCACCATTTTCTAAACTTTCACAGTGATTACCGTATTTAAAATGAGTTATTGATGAAATGTGGGAAAATGCATTAACCCATTTGTTAGTACATCGGGGAGGCGCAGTGGCGACGTGGCCTCACGGTGGCGAGAACCCAGGTTCGATCCCAGCCCCAGGTCACTTTCCATGTGAAGTTTACCCCACAACCAAAGATATGGAGGGGCCACGCTAAATTGCCCCCTAATTGGAAAAATCATCAAAAAATAAATTACTAATCTGGTGTTGTTTCAGAAGTAAATGACTCCTGATTTTCTCATGGGATCGTTCACATCCACACAAGAGGGCAGGTGAGCCATTGATTTAACACATCATCTTATAGCTGACACGTCAACAGCATTCTCTCAGCATCTAAAGTACGGTCATCTAGATTATGCATTCAAAGTTTCCAGATCGTGTCTTGAACCAGAGCCATAAATTAAGCCATCAAGATTGTCTGTGGAAAGACAGTGTATATGTGAGAGAGAGAGCGAAAGAAAGAATGAAAGAAAAGAAAAAGGTAAATGTGTGAGAGCGCAAAAGAAAGAATGAAAGAAAAGAAAAAGGTAAAACAATAAATAATACAGTAATCTGGATTGCCTTGCGCCAGCTATTATACCTATTAAATTGTCACGTTGGAGTGTTCTTGTTGAGGTTGTAATGGCAACAGCTGCTGTGGTGTGCAAAGCAGAACCAATGGTCGGTGATGCCACACATAACTTCAACTTTTGTGACAAATTAACACGTTTGCAATATGACGGTCATGTTTTCCCTCATTCACTAGTTGAAAATAGAATGCCTTGGCATTGGTTTTAGTTTTAATTAAAACTGAATTTAAATTAGGAGCACACAAGGCCAGTGAAGAATCCTTTCCTGATAAACATGCAATTGGCAGCACCTGAATCAGTTATGAGCCTTGATTACGTACCTTCTCCATTTCTTTTCATCCCCTTGGAAATCTGTTGTTCCATGCAAAGGGGAAAAGAATGGGGAGAAAGGAAGAAACAAAGAGAGGGATAAGCAGAAAGTGAGAAGTAAGGACATACGCTGCTCTTTCAACTCTTAACATGAAAATCAGCCCCACTGAACTGAACATCTTTCTTAAGTTTTAAAGTAGCATATTGAAAATCTGAAACAAGCACTACTGCAGTAAAAATGTTAGAAGTTGATTTTGCTAATAATTAAAGCAAACAGGAATAATAAAAAAGACACTTGTCTTTGGTCATTCTCTCATTCCTTTTCTTGCTTTTCTATTCTTCTCCACTGCCGTCCAGTTTTTAAAAACTCTTTTCCTTTCTCATTTAGTCTATCCAATGCATTAGCCACAAATGTTAATGGGGGCTGCATATATGGCTGATTATAGAACATAGAACAGTACAGCACAGAACAGGCCCTTCGGCCCTCAATATTGTGCCGAGCCATGATCACCCTACTCAAACCCACGTATCCACCCTATACCCATAACCCAACAACACCCCCCCCCCTTAACCTTACATTTATTAGGACACTACGGGCAATTTAGCATGGCCAATCCACCTAACCCGCACATCTTTGGACTGTGGGAGGAAACCGGAGCACCCGGAGGAAACCCATGCACACAGGGGGAGGACGTGCAGACTCCACACAGACAGTGACCCAGCCGGGAATCGAACCTGGGACCCTGGAGCTGTGAAGCACTTATGCTACCCTGCTGCCCAGTGCTACCCTGCTGCCCAGGATATTTCTGATTAGTAAATAAGAGTAAAATGATATCTAGTTGGGCATGGGACCTCAATTCCAATATTTAGGCAGCACCAGAAAAGCAGCTTGCTGCGCGCAGCCTGGCCGATAAAAGCCGGGAGACCCTGCTCCCGGGATCTAATGGCTCGCAGAGCCTAGCGAGATCCAAAATTATGTAGATCCTGCCCATTGTGGGCGGGACCACATTTTGGCAAATCCGCATATTAGAAAGAGGCAATAAACCTCACTCTAATGTGCAGATTCCAGAGGTACCCGAGGCTTTGGGATTCATCCCTTTCGCCTCAGAGACCTCGGGCAAGCACTGTTCAGCACTGGTCCCCACAAACAGGGACCAGACGGAATGGCACTCATGGGGCTCCCAGGGGAGTGAAGGCCCCCAGCTGCATGCTCTTTGGGCAGGGTGGTGCCCTGGCACTGCTGGTGCCAGCCTGGCACCAAGGTGCCCAGGTGGCACTGCCAGCTGGCATGGGCACTGCTTCCTGGGTATCGCTTCGGGGGGCCGCAAAGATTGGGATGCCATGTAAAAATGGTGTCCCATTCTCTCGCTACTCTTGGGAGATCCGCTGTTCAAAATGTGGCTATGTGCGGCCTCAGCCACACGTTCCCTGTTCAAGCCCCTTGTGGAACGTGAGTTGCATTGAAAAGCCATGTGTTGCTCGGCCCTGTTGCCTTTTGGGAGAATCGCGGCCTATGTGTGCATGTAGACTTTAACATTATGATTTGTTGGTGAAATTGATAGATGAAAGCAGAGTGTGAGAGTATTTTTGATTGAGTCTTTATTTTCTTGGTGGTGGATATTTGTGAATTAAATATACATGTGAAGTATATTCACCTGTATTGCGCAAGTGTATATAACACATTTACCACTAAACTTAGTTAATTAAAATGGTATTTGGATACATGCCACATGTGGCTTGCCAGCAGTTTCCAATGGACATAATACCTTTACACAATGAATAAATAATAGATCTGAAATTAGGAATGCAGCTATAGATCTAGGGATCATTTGTACAATTGGATTCTATAGAAGTGCATCTTTAAAATGTTGGAAAATCTTTTGTCAACTTCCATCATTCACTTTGAAGAGCAGAGAAACTTCTAAGAATTCACAGTTCTGCTTGAGCACCTAAACTCAGCACAAAATATTAACAGCCAGCATGTGATAAATATCAATATTTATGTACATCGTACCTGCAGCAGAGAACTCCAGTAGCTTCTAATGGCTTAATTATAAACTCCTGTTTCTTTTGAAGAATTTGAATTAATGATTATCCTGTTACATGAGAAACAGCATGCAAGAGACATGCTGAATGTGAAATGGGAAGAAATAGGAGATGTAACTTATTTTTATATTACCAGAAAAAAAACTTTGTGCAGCAAGCAACTGAGTTTAATTCCATAGCTGTTACCTCTTGCCACAGACGATTATGTGGTTTTAATACCAGTCTCCCTAACAGCTGGCTTGTAATGCAGAACAAGGCCAGCAGCGCGGGTTCAATTCTCGTACCGGCCTCCCCGAACAGGCGCCGGAATGTGTTGACTAGGTGGCGACTAGTAACTTCATTGAAGCCTACTTGTGACAATAAGCGATTATTATATTATTATTATATTATTCTTAAAATCCAACTCGGAGAACATAAGCCTGGGCTTCTCCACAACAAAACAAATAGAACGATCATTGCAGGTCATCCAAAATGTTTTGAAAATTAAAGAACTCTCAGCATTTCTGGTTGACCCATCCCTAACTTTGTCATTAGACTGTCATCATTCTCAGATGGATTTCTGATGTGGTTGGTGACACTGTTCATGATTCTTGTTGCAAATATTATTACCATCAACAAGACTGACCTGACAAACAAATAAATTCACTCAGTGCCAGGTGCGTTTCAACGCATTCTCACTGTGTCTGCATTGGTTTCCTCCGGGTGCTCCGGTTTTCCCCCACAGTCCAAAGATGTGCAGGTTAGGTGGTTTGACCATGATAAAATTATCCCTCAGTGTCTAACGGTTAGGTGGAGTTACAGGGAGTGGGACTGGATTAGGGTGCTCTTTCAGATTGTCGGTGCAGACCTGATGGGCCGAATGGCCTCCTCATGCACTGTAGCAATTCTATACATTTCTGATGACTGCGGGAGTGCTCCTTTCAGGAGTCTTCTTTCCTTCCTGCAGACCAGATAGATGCCTCTGCATGTGGGCCCCATGAGCATCCACTGAAAATGCACAAAGGACATCTAAATACTCCACCTCACAACCCTCTGTTCCTATTTTTTTTTTTTAATTGCTCACTTCAAAAGCACCCTTTGTTCTCTGACACACCACGTGTCACTGATTTGTTTCCTACAGATGGTAGTAGGCAAATACCACACAATTATTACAAAATTCCTTATACACACAACAAACACCCCAAACTTTGCACTTTCAGATACCAATACAAAGTCAGTAGAAACCGGTGCCATGTAAGTAACCTTTGGACACAGGTTGTCAGGAGTACAGCAATTTGAAGTGGCAGGAAAAAATAAACACCACAATATTTGAATTACCCCTCATCAAGTACAGTAAAAGCTTGGCTATATATCATTCTGGTGAAGCTGTTTACTCACTATTTTGGGACATATGGTGCCATTGCGACACTTAGCATTTCATGACAAGCCCAATGGAAATCAGCATTTAAATTGAGTTAAAGTTTGTTTAGTTGCAACGGCAGAGGACACAGGTAAGCCACCAGTTTACACTGCCACAATCACCCAATCTAAGATAAACATCAAGGACAAGTTAAGACAACATCCGGGAGAACAAACAGCATTTCTGTCAATTTAGTTTAGGGGAAAAAAATGACAAACATTGACACTACTCTGCATAAAATTTTGTAGTTCTTTTTGAACAAGGAATTGGGGCTGAATAAATGTTTCCTTTCTTTAAAAAGGGAAATAACTGTTTCTGCCAATCAATTGAACAGAAAATAATTTGGAACCGGACGAAAACCAGATTAGAAATGATGTCAATCCTTAAAAATTAATTAGGTAATTGATACCTAACTCCACAGATTAAGTGTGAAGTATGCCTCCATCACATATTTACTTTATACAACATCATACTATCTGAACTGTATGAAACTCAAAAATGTCAAACTTTAATTGCATTGAACTACAATAAACATGCTGAATAGGTTGCAAGATTTCATATCCCATATATCAGAACCCGGCTTGGGTCACAGTCTGTGAGGAGTCTGCACATTCTCCCCGTGTCTGCGTGGGTTTCCTCCGGGCGCTCCGGTTTCCTCCCACAAAGTCCCAAAAGACGTGCTTAGGTGTACCAAACAGACGCCGTAGTGTGGCAACTAGGGGATGTTCACAGTAACATCATTGCAGTGTTAATGTAAGCCTACTCGTGATACTAATAAAGATTATTATATCAAACCTGTACACATTTGCACATTCTCCCCGTGTCTGCGTGGGTATCACGCCCACAACCCAAAAAGGTGTGCAGGTTAGGTGAATTGGCCACGCTAAATTGCCTCTTCATTGGGAAAAAAAAGAATTGGATACTCTACATGTTTTTAAAAATCAAAACCTGTATATGCATCAACAAATTGTGAGACTGTCAACAGTTACGCCTGTAGGTGGCATTGTGAAAGGCATATTGCACTGTAAAAGTTTCATGACAATGTTAGGTAGAAACCAGCAGCTAATATATACTGCCAAACATTGCAATTCAATTTCAGTAAATTAGCCCAAAGCCTCACATATCTACTATCAGTGGCTCTACAGGAGCCTGGTAATTATCAGAACAGATGTCCTCTCCTCACGAGAACAAACATGGGTGGCACAGTGGTTAGCACTGCTGCCTCACAGGCTTAATTAGGGTGCTCTTTCCAGGGGCCAGTGCAGATTGTCCTTCTGCACAGTAGGGATTCTATGATGAGGAAAACTAAACGTGTATTTCTCAGCTACACCCACACTCGTACAAGGCTGGACGCAAAAAAAAAAAGCTGAAAGTTCTGTTTTGAGCTATGGAGTTTGTGATCGTCAAAAATACCACCATTGACTATAATCTTCTGAATAACACTCAAGTCACATCAGTGCCAAGGCCTAAACAGGGAATTCTTATAGCGAAGTGGTGCACAATAGCCTGCTACTTGTAATCTGACAGTATTGTAAGAAAGATGATCCCTCACACCATCTCCAATGGCCCTCCACACAACACGTATTGATGTAAAAATAAATTCCTGAGATAAGCTTTACCAAGGTGTCATTATAAAATGCAGTGGAGTGGGTAATGGAGGGGGAGGGGGCAGCATGGAAACGGATGGAGAGGGCGTCCTGTGGAGATACAAGCCTGGGGGCCCTGGTAACGGCGCCGTGGCCGCTCCCTCCTACGAGGTATACCACGAGTCCGGTGGTGGCGGCTACCCTCAAGATTTGGGGGCAGTGGAGGCGACATAGGGGAGAAGTGGGGGGCTCGATGGAGGCTCCGTTAAGGGGGAACCATAGGTTCGTCCCCGGAACATTGATGGGTGATTTCAGGTTGGTACAGAGCGGGGCATCAGACAGCTGAGGGACCTGTTTATTGATGGGAGGTTTGCGAGCCTGGGGGAGTTGGAGGAGAAATTTGGGCTCCCCCCGGGAACATGTTCAGGTATCTGCAGGTAAAGGTATTTGCTAGGCGGCAGGTGGAGGGATTCCCTTCGCTTCCCGCGAGGGGGGTGAGCGACAGGGTGCTTTCGGGGGTCTGGGTCGGAGAGGGGAAGATATCTGATATCTACAAGGTTATGCAGGAGGCGGAGGAGGCGTCAGTAGAGGAGCTGAAAGCTAAGTGGGAGGGGGGAACTGGGGGAACAGATCGAAGACGGGACATGGGCTGATGCCCTGGAGAGGGTTAATTCTTCCTCCTCGTGTGCGCGGCTTAGCCTCATCCAATTCAAGGTGCTGCACCGGGCCCACATGACTGGGACAAGGATGAGTAGGTTCTTTGGGAGTGAAGACAGGTGTGTCAGGTGCTCGGGGAGTCCAGTGAACCATGCCCATATGTTCTGGGCATGCCCGGCGCTGGAGGAGTTCTGGAAGGGGGTGGCAAGGACAGTGTCGAGGGTGGTGGGATCCAGGGTCAAGCCAGGATGGGGACTCGCGATTTTTGGGGTTGGGGTGGAGCCGGGAGTGCAGGAGGCGAAAGAGGCCGGTGTGCTGGCCTTTGCATCCCTAGTAGCCCGGCGAAGGATTTTGCTACAGTGGAAGGACGCGAGGCCCCCAAGCGTGGAGACCTGGATCAATGACATGGCGGGTTTCATTAAGCTAGAGAAGGTCAAATTCGCCCTGAGAGGGTCGGTACAAGGGTTCTTTAGGCGGTGGCAACCTTTTCTCGACTTTCTGACTCAACGATAGGGTACGGGGACAGTAGCAGCAGCAACCCGGGGGGGTGGGGGGAAGAGGGAAAGATGGGGGGGGGGTCAGACGATGACTATGTTTGTTTATTTTATTTAAATTTATTTTGAAGTTCTTTTGTTGTTCATTGGGGTTGGGGGGGTGGGGGGATGTGCTACATGCGTCGATACGGTCTGGGGGTGGTACGGTTATTATGGGTTATTTTGTTGTATTTCATTGTTTGTCGTTATGTTTTATATTTTCTGTAAAAAATTCCAATAAAAATTATATTTAAAAAAAAATAAAATGCAGTGGAAGAAACCAACAGCTCTTCAAAGCAACAATAAAGAGCCATGGGCAAGAGAACCAGTAGATTACTTCAATATCCTGTCCCTCTCATTTCCGCCACCCACATCACAATTAGATTGCTTGCTGCTGGGAAAGAATAGCTTGCCACCTTTCATTGAAAACCTGGGGAAAGATTTAGACCCCCATCCCTGACCAGGAAGAATTTGGAGTTGGGGCACAATCGCTCACTGAGGTAGTTTCCTTGTTATTTCTTCCATCAACCTCCAATCCCAAACATATTCCTCCTGTTCCACTTTCATCTTTCCTCTTGCCCCCATCCTTCAGCCCTCCTCCCATCTGCTTTCCCTATATTCTAAACCTTCTTGGATTGAACATTGATGTCTTGACCAATCTCCATCCACATGCAATACCAGAGGAGATCGACTAACATTTTAACAATTTCTGTTCAGACTTTGTTGTTTTATATCTGTGCAGATACTGTGTTTCCACCAGTCACTATTCTGTAACCCTAAAATCCAAACCTGTTCCAAATATACAGGTTGGGTGACCACAATCTGCTTGGTGTGTGGATCAATTGAAATTCTGATGAAACTGAAACCGCTTGAGCATCATTAACCAAAATTATTTACCAGCAGTCAGTATTTGGACTTTCCAAGGATGTTTACTCATCATCATCTGATAGATTCGAAAAGGCTTTGCCATTCTTTCAAATCTGTGAAGAAAAGGTAATCACAACACATGTTAATATCATGTTTACAATAGTTGAGGGGCATTTCTTCCTAAGACATACAAGCACTAGAGTAACTGCATAACAAGACTATACTCAATTTCTGCAACAAAATTCAAATAGAAATCCACTTATAATTTTTTTTAAACTAATGTGTCTTCTGCAAAGGACTCTCTTTAAATAACCCAGGTTGTGGTGCCTATCTGAATATAGTACAGTTGAGTGCAATAACAATGTAAAAATGTCAGAGGTCACGGTGTGATACGATTTTGCTTTAATTATTTCTTACATCTTTGCATTACTTTCCGCATGGTATAAAAGCATATTGTATGTAAGCTTAGCT